>NC_089769.1:28362122-28379622 GCF_040412425.1 Macrobrachium rosenbergii
TTTACGTGGCTAAGAACCAACAGGTTACCTAGCAACGGGACCTACAGCTTATTGTGGAATCCGAACCACATTAGAGCGAGAAATGAATTTCTATCACCAGAAACAAATTTCTCTTGTTCTTCACTGGCTGGTCGGAGATTCGAACTCGCGACCATCAGAGTGGTAGCTGAGAACGGAACCTGCTCACCCAGCGAAGAACTGATAACTGAGTAATCAAAGTGACAAATAAAATTGCAACATTTAAAAGCCTCATAGAAAGATTTTGCTCTAAATTGCTTGAGTGATGCCTTGAGAGAGAGAGAGAGAGAGAGAGAGAGAGAGAGAGAGAGAGAGAGAGAGAGAGTCTGGTATCACAAGGTGGAGCTGAGGACGGTGGTGGAAGTGTTGTTACCAAACTGCACAATAATTAATTCCAGACCCCATTTAAACCAACTTTATAATGAAACATGTCACTGTAATGTCCCAAAGCACCTGCTATAACGAATTCTGAAGGTAAAAACGAAGAAGAAGAAAACGAATTAACGAGGAAATGCGCATTTGAACGAATAAATAAAATGAAACACTGTCCAGCTCGCACATCGGGCTCAGCCAACAGCTACTGCCAACGCGTTGCTACTACACATTCGTGGATCTCAAATAATTTACTCTTTTAAAGCATTTTGTTATGCCAAATCTATTATAAAATATTGTATTTTAAATTTAAGACTTTGTAACGATACATTTACAGAATAATACGATTTATATTTAAAAATAATAATGGTTAGGTTTACACTGGTAGCAATTTTTTTTTTTTTTTTTTTTTTTTTTAACGTTAGTTTAACCAGACCACTGAGTTAATATCAACTCTCCTAGGGCTGGCCCGAAGGATTAGACAAGCTATTTAAACCCTGATAATTTAATTAAACCTAGCGACATATGTTTATCTAAGAACTAATTAAGTTAATTAGGAATATATTATAAATTATTCTATGAATCTTATATTTTATCGTATAAATGATTAAATTTAAGGAATTTTAAAATATTAAAAAGTGAGAATTTGTCATTTTCTGACAGTATATCTTTAAAGGAATATCTTCTAAATAAAATGTCTCTTTGGATTCTATATTTTGGACATACCTTTAAAATATGCTTTACTGTTATTTGTATATTACATATTTCGCACATAGGTATAGGGGCATGGGGTTACTCATCAGGTAACCATGTGTCATTTAGTGTGACCAATTCTTAGCCGTGTCAACATTACTGAAAACCTGCGGCAATTCTGATAGGATGATGGCCACGGGTCTACAGTTTCTTTTATTTCTCTTAATTTATTGTTAAGACTGCTTTCCCTCCAGTTATTTTGCCATTTCAGTGAGAGAAGTTTAATGACGGGGATTTGGATTTATTGGTGTAGCTTAATCATGTGTCTGACAGTGCCTGGAAGAAAAGGTGGAGCTTCAGGTGAAAAATGAGAATTAACCCATAAAGCACTGAAGAAAAAGGTGACGTTAAAACAAAAATATAATTTGTTATATCTGTGTTTGTATGCCTGTCACGGGGTGGGGGTTTGATTTTGAGCTATAAACCACTCTGGGGTGACATAGAGGCCGTGCGCAAAATTTTGCCTGGGTCTGTCAGACGGTTCGGATTTCTATAGAAACCAAACAAATAAACAAACAAATGTCCTCTGTATAAAGATGAGGAATAAAATCGCACCTCTTAAGATAGACATATTTCATTCAATTATTGCATTGTACATGAAATTGTTTTTCTGTATTCATATTTTATTCCTCCTTTCCTTTGGTGTGCTGGATCATACTTTGCACGAATTAATTTAGTTTCTTCTTCCTTTCTGTGTAAATTGCAATGCTTTATTGCGCTAGTTTGTTAGATGACGCTTTGTATGAATTTGCTTTACTTTGTTTTGCATGAGGTGCAGCGCATTTTTTACTGTCGTGCAAGTGAACGGAGTCTTGTTTTTCCAGTCTGGCTTCCAGTTTATCTTTCTGTCTTTTTTTTTTATATTTTGCCATTCTTTTATTGAAAATTTTCTAACCTTCACTTACATCAAGTTACTTTTGCTGCTCCTGGTTAAATGGAATTTTCCCATTTATATTCATGTTTTTTTTTTTCACTTTATTACTATTACTTGTTTATCCACGAAATTATTCTTCGCTCTGACTTCTCTCATATTTGTAGCTTTCACTTTTCCTATTGTTTCTTTTTCACTTTTCCTATTGTTTCTTTTTAACAAGATGCTGCAACATCTGCACAACTTTGCCCTTTTTACAAGCACCTGGAACGCACGTGTTTCAAACAATAATCACGTAGCTCGTTAACATGTTCGAAAAAACCTACTGAATATTTTATTCTACCAGCATTGTGAGAGCCGTAATCTTTGCATATTAAAACACAGGGTTTTCGGGGCTGAAAGATTTTAGGAGCATTATTGGATAAACAATAATGTTTTATAAAAAAAATATTCTGTAAACTATTTTTGCATTTATTGTTCAATGGCATTAAAGTTAAAGGTTGGATCACCAGTATTACACTACTGTTTTTAGTGATGTTGCAAAGTTATGTCTTTGAAACTGTTTTAGTTTAAGGATGAACGTTGCTTTTGATAACTAGAGCTGGTTTTGATTTTCATTTTAGGTGAATATCAAAACTTTTGGAAACTGGTATTGACAAAACATCGTTTACCTCTGTTCAATTTATAATATAAGAATATTTACATATGCAGATGTATAAATATTTAAGGTAACCTGATACCAAACCTTACGTTTCAATTTCTATAAAACAAAAGAAGGCTATACATGGGAATTCTGCCAGAGACTGAAAATAATGTTTATTGTAGCCAAATAAATAATAAAATTCCGTTATTATTAGCGGCCTAAACCGTCAAGAGTCACCGGTAAAGATGAAACTGATTAGGTGTGTTCTTGAACGTGAATTGTGTATGGACAAGAGCTCGCCTTACTTTCCAAACTTTAGCAGTATATGTTCCAAACAAGCAACTGGGCCAGATAATTAGATGTCAAGAGAGATGTGGCAGCTCTTGTAAAAATGAAGTTAATCGGCCTCGTGTCAATCAAGCATTCACGCATTTTAGCATTGCAGTATCGAACAGTATCAGTCTAAACTTGACCAACAATAGCTATTCTATTCAGTGAGTTGTATCAAGGAAAATAGAGGTCAGCAATTTAAAAAAAAAAAATCAAGAAAAGCTATAACAATGGCATTAGGGTGCGTCCGTACTACAATAAACCATGTCATAAACAACCCGCAAATGGTGATTAATCGCATGAAGTACTAGTTAGGACTACCAGTAAGTCGGTGACCCGTATTTAACTTGTTTATGATGCGTATGCAATAAGTTTCGGATGTGTTTTCAAGACATGTTTTACTGCAGCGCCGAATACCTTACAGGCACCAGTGCTTGGTCTTTGGCCTAACGTTTCCCTTCCTTTCCATATCCAGAGGTGACGGGGGCAATGTTGTTTGTAAGAGATTCCATTCCTATATTACTATGTTACAATCCTCACCGCGAACGAACGAGAAGAGAATAGCATCAAGAAGATCGTTAGGAGATCGGTCAGTTCACTTTCATATGAACATGCATACATGTATACAAACACACATAAAATCATGGCATCACCATGGAGAAAACTGACATTATTAGCTGCTTCATACACCTTCACAGGCCTCGCTAGCAAATCTCTTACAAACAACATTGCCCCGTCACCTCTGGATATGGAAAGGAAGGGAAACGTTAGGCCAAAGACCAAGCACTGGTGCCTGTAAGGTATTCGGCGCTTAAAGTAAATTTGAGAGTTATAAGGTTTTAAAGATGGAACAAGAGGAAAACCTCTCAGTTGCACCGTGAAGCAATTGTTAGGAGAGGGTGGAAAGCAAGATGGGAGAAAGAGAATATGAATGGAGATACAGCAAAAGGAATAACAAGGGTTGCATCTAGGGGCAGAAGGGAAGCTGCAAAAAACCTTAAATAATGCCTACAGTGCACCGCATGAGGTGCAGTGGCGGCACTACGCCCTTATGGGACGTCTGGGTATGAAGATTCTTTCTTTTCCTTACTTGTTGTACCCCATCTGTTGAGCACTTTCTAGATCTTCCATTCCTTCTCTCGCCATTTTACTAATCTACCGTCCTCCATTATCCATTCCATCTTGGCGGACATTTTCCTGCTAGGTATTTCCATATTTTTGTTCGTTCATTTCCTTTCCACTGGCACTTTAATTCCTTGCCAAATCTTTGGCAGGCACCTTGGCTAGCGAAATCTTACTTCTTTTACAATTGCTTGATAGTTCTCGTGTCGTTTCAGGTGTCGACTTCCACCACTTCTTGGAAGCGATAGCTTCGTTTCCTCATGAAAACGATGTAGTTTCCCCCGATCAGATTTTTGTTTCACTCACAGTTCAGTTCAGTTGGTGTATATTATCTATTCTCTTCCAGTGTATTATCATTATTTATCTTACAGATGTTGCTTTTATCCATTTTCCGTTGTAACAGGTGAGATTAATTGTTTTCTCTTACAGATGACCTTTATTATTTTTCGGAGTTTAGATGATTTTCACAGTTTTTCTCTTCTGGCATGTTTATTGTATACCCTCATGCGTGCGTTGTTTGTTGTTTTCCTCTTAGAGCTGATAAACTAGTCTTCTCTCGAAGGCTGATTGTTTCTCCTTTTAGTGATTGACTTGTTGTTCAACATCTTATCAGAGCTATTCATTTTCCTCTCTCCTCTGTACCGTTGATCCTTTTTCCCGGGTGATTTTTATTTTCCTCTCTTCCAGGGCCCTTAGTTTTCCTTTCCTTATATTCATTCTTACACGTGACCTTGGTTATTTCCAGCCTCACACGAATTATGTAATCTTTTCTCTCTTGTTTGTGGTCTTGAAAGTTTCCTTGTCTCCACTTTTTATCAGATAGGTGACATTTTTAGTATCTTAATGTTGGGTCAGAAGTTTTTTTCCCGAGGAGAACTTGTTCACTTCCAGCATGAAATGGGCTGGTCCAAATACAAGTGATCGAGATATACCGTATAATGGTCTTTTTCTTAGCTGGACGGAGAAGGGAGAAATCATCTTAGTTTACTTATGCACTGATTTCAGAGCCGTCAGAAAGGCCTCTTGGCCAATGTTTCTTTGTCAGGAATACTATTCCCGAAGGTTTTGACCAAGACAGTCTTATTAAACCTTTAAGAAGTACCTTTGATATTAATCATTTTTCTTTATCATCATCCTCATTACTGTTATCGTATTAGATTACTGAGCCATTAATTTAACATGAACTGACATTAAAACAGTATAAGAGTGAGCAAATTACAAATATCATAGATATTTTAGATGTAGTTCATTACAGCTATAAGATCAGTTCAGAATTAACTTGAATTACATTATTACAGTTTTTTTTGCAAAGGAATGTACTGAATAGTTCGAGAATTTCTGGCACTAAACCGTGAAAGGCAATTTACTGTACAAAACTGGTAATATAATCGATCTATTCATCGTTACCGAACACTTTAATAGTGTGCCCATATATTCCATGGTACTACCAGGCTGAATTTCTAAACCAGTCTGTGGTGTCGTTGAAATCAAGATAATACTGATTACAATACGAAATTAAATAATATTTATAACAAGGTAGTACCTTTAGTTTAAAGGAAAAACAGCCGAAAACGCTCAGAATATTACAAGTAACTAAAGCTATTCAACACTAAAAAAAAAAAAAAAAAAGAAATAAAACGAAAAGAACAGAGTGTGAGTGTGGCCGAGTTGACGAGAAAGAAGAGCGTGGAGAAATGGTCGTGATTTATCTTCTTTTCCTTATCACCTTTTCGTGCATCCGGTGCTTCAATCTTCCCCTTTTATTCGTTATCGGCCTCTTTTTTCTCGACCCTCCTGGTTCCTCTAGCCCTTGTCTCTACGTCTCTACTTAATTTTCCAAGCTGTCGTGGGTCTGGTGATAGTGGGCTGCCAGCCCCGCTGACAAATTGTTTCCACACGCGCGTCACGATTTCATCTGGAAACTTCTGGAAAGGATAAAATATTCAAGAAGGAAAGGCATTTTACTCTGAGGAAGGTGTCTCAAGTGTAGAATTATGTATTCGTAAACATAGAGGTTGATTTTGGCAGTCTGGCCGCAAAGAACTGAAGGTTGATGTTTTTCCTCTTTTCGTTTCTTTCCAAGTTTGTCTTAACAGTAGATTAACTGAATTTTGAATGATGGAGAACCGATGAGTGGAATCTACTTATTCATTCTTCTAGTTATGGCTGTCCGGAGGGACAAGAGTTGCTTCTCACTGGGCACGTGAATAAACAAATAGATTAAAATGAAGCAGACAGAGGAATACCACAATGAAATCACCACATTCTCTTTTGGTGAATATGGTGATTTTTACAAGCAAAAGAACATTCACAGCTTATTTTTGGGAAGGAGACAAACAGCCACCTGACCAACACGGCTTGGTGTTGACCTCAACTTTATCATTATTTAAAAAAATATTCATAAAGTGATTTTAATGTTCTGTGCTCTGTTCAGAGTCTGAGTTCAGAGAAGTCTTCCTTTTGGTGTACTTACTTTCTAATTGCGTTGTTGTTACATTAACTATGTTATATTGATTATTCATAATATTAAGAACTTTTTGTACATACCTTTGCAGCTTAGTGTTGTGTTTGAAAGCGTAATTTTTTTTTTACAAATATCTATACTCTAATTACATTATTAGCAATCTCGCATTCCAATGACTCACTGTTTTCTTCCGCTGGGTGTCTACTCAGTAGTAGAACTTTCTGCTTATTGTACTGTACTTTTCCGAGGCAATGCAAGGTTTTGTTGATTGTGATGTGGATTTTTTTTTATAGGTATACAGAGAATTGAAAATATCCATTTCGTCTGTGAGTTAGGCTGAAAATTATTTGCGACTTAGAACCTGATTTGTGTTTAAAATTACATCCCTCGATTTCAACACAAAATAGGGGTTGACAAAGCGCTCGGCAGAGGGCCAGATTGTGTTGTGGTTACTGTCAATAAAACACGAGTTTTATACGACTTCTAGGTCACCGAAGGCTTTTTGAGTGTGAACATGCAGTGACTATTTTGCCCTTCCTTAAAGTAAAGTAGAAATGTAAACTTTGCATTTATTTGAGTGTAAAAAAGCAGGGCTCTTTGCCCCGGTTTCCTGGCGGGAAAATCATATGCCTTTGAGCTACGCTCGAGACGTCTCAATGGCCAACTTTAGCGGGTAGTAAAGTTGGCGACGACGCGCAGTCTTATGTGCCCAGTGAAAACCAGAGACAGTGACTCTTACGTTTTCTGCGAATCCAGAATGAATGCGCCAAGGTTGAAAGGAATTAATACCATAGGTATTAGATACTTAGTGGGTGCTATTTATGAAGACGATATTCCCTTAATTGTTGATGATAACGTTACGAATGGAAGATGATGAAATTGAGGGCATTACAGAATTAGGGAAAACCAGGCTAATTGTTAAATTACGCTCAAGAGGAAAATATGGAGACAATTGTGAAGAGTTCAGTGGCAAAGAAGTCAGTGTAAGAGACGACCTAAAAATCCAAGTTGAAGGTTTGTCTACTTACAGGTCGCACGTCACAGTAAGAAATGTGCCTTTTGAAATGACTGGCTTCATTCTGAATGACATTCTTTCCAGATATGGCACTGTAAGTTTTGTGAAAAACGTTCGAAGTCAGTGAAGATACAAAGGCACTGATAATGGTGTCAGAACAGTTTTAATGGATATTAAGCGACAGATCCCTTCTTTCTTATATGCTGAAAGCGCCAAGGTTTGTATTTAAATATACTGTAAAGGACAGACGAAAACATGCAGACTTTGTGAACAAACCAGCCATTTTGCTAATGAATGTGAAGTTAGAGTTACGCAGAGACTAAATATCATTAGTGAAGTAGATTTCCCTCATTTATCTGGCCATCAACAAAATAAAAGAAACGAAATCCCAGGAAACCACCAGGACCCAGTGGACGTTCGAACTTGTGAAGGTAAGCAGCAAAATACTTCTGCAATTGATCGTCTTGTCGATGATTGAAGTGACCCAGTATCCAACGACCAACCAACCATGCAAGTGGAATCTGAAACGCTGACGGAGACTTGCCATTTGATTGACCTGCATGATGACACAGATACTACTCCAAATGCATCTGAAGAAACCAGTATGGCCCCTGTAAATGGGGCCTTAGAACATAATGGTGGGACTGACGTATTGAATGCAAGTTGCAAATCATACAACGAACTACTGAGGCTGAGTACCTCTTGTTGCAACCTACGGAACAATATCCGGGGAGACGTGTTTTTGTTCATCTGACAGTAATCACGGTGAAGCTTTACCTAGTGACAACGATATGAGATCTTCTGGCGTCATGGAAGAATCAAGGCATTTTGAAGATAGCACTGACGAAGACAGAAGTAACACCGACACGGCGTATCCTATGAGTCAAGATGTATTTAGTTCAATCATCCCCTCCAGAGGTCAAGGTGATTTACAAAATCCAACAGGTGATTTATTGTTACCATCCTTTAATATTTCTAGTTATTTTAAAGGTGCCAAAGACACGATGACAGAACGAGAAAGTTGTTGCTCGATTGAAAATGAAATACCAGCAGGTCAAAAATATAATAATGATAACGAAATCCCAGTGACTGATGAGTCGGACTGTAATTTAAGCATTGTAGAAAACGCACAGGTAAACAGAAAGCGAAAGAAATGTAAAAATGCAACAAAAAGTGTAAAAAAACTCATAATAACCAACTTTCCTTAGGATATGCACCCTTAATATCAACGGTATTAATGATAGACTGAAACAAGAGATGTTACATTCATTTAACACCTTCAACAAAATAGACATTCTTTTAGTTCAAGAACACAATATTAAGGATATTAAAGATTTAGGGTTTTTGTCATACAGGTATAACATAATTTTCAATCCAGCCATTTTTCTTAAGGGTGGAACCTGTATATATGTTACCACCCTTGAAACAGATAAATATATTCCTTGTAGGAATATACGTAACGCTACCGATTTGGTCTGACTTCGGAAGGCAATAGGGGGTTTTGACCCTGTTCTCTCTCTCTCTCTCTCTCTCTCTCTCTCTCTCTCTCTCTCTCTCTCTCTCTCTCTCTCTCTCTCTCTCTCTGGCTTTCCCCTCTCTCTCTCTCTCTCTCTCTCGAATGTCACCAAGATCTCTTTCGTTCTCGCATTCCACATTAAAGAAATGAAATGGGTCATCTAAGGAAAACGCAATCTTTCCTACAAAAATAGATTTATTATTTAAAGCAACCCAACAAGTAATGAATAAACAAAGCAAAGATTGAAATGCATCATAAATGAAATTGTCAAGCAAAAAAAAAAACCATCCAACCCTAACTCAAAAGTCTAATCATGGCTAATGGCCTGTAAAGTCAAAATCTTCTCACATACTCCAACTTAAGTATTATTAAGTCAAGTCTCAAAAAGTCAATCCACACAGAGATATTATACTTTGCAAGGTATGCATTGTATGTCTCTATAATCACACCATCATGACTACATCATATCATAAGTCCACAATTCACATAGAAAAAATCAAGAGTCTGGACAATACCTTATTCTGCCGGTTCTAAGCGAATGCACACACAACAGCAACGTCTTGACGATACTGCTTCAGCTACGGTAATGAAAGACCGGACTAATTTTTGGGCAGAATTAGACACAAAATCGAGATTCTGTAACATACGAACTCATGTACCCACATAGCAACCCAGTCATATGATGGAGCCAATATTGTGTGCTCATCAGGTTAATTGCAGATGTAACGAAGTATTTGCTGAATGAACGATTTCGCAACTGACGGCTTCGCGACAGTACCATCTCACAACCAAGATTCCTCCATCACATCTCTACTCCTGACAATGTTAAAGCGGCCATATTTTCTGAAATATATACTCTCATCAAGAAGACTGTAGATTTTGTAATAAAGCATGTTGAAAGAAGTGGAGTTTCGAGAATATGTTCTGTACATGTTGAGGTGAATGGTGGTAAGATTCACATTATTAACATTTATACTCCCTCAGGTCGTAATCATTCAAAGGAACAGGAAGAGCTTTTTGAGAAGGAATTGTCCTACTACTTATGGTATGGTAATAGCCATACTATTATAGGAGGTGATTGGAACTGTGTTTTGAGTCCTAGAGACAATTCTAATAATAATGAATCAAACTTGTCAGAATCACTTCTCAGATTAATTAGGACTCTTAGATTTAATAATGTATGGTTTTTGCATAACTGGGAACCCCAGTATACTTACGTACGCACAAACTATGGATCGCTCATTGAAAGATTGTACTGTCAGACGCTCAAAGACAATGCAACTTCAAGTGAAATGCTACCTGTGTTATTTTCTGATCATTCTGCTGTCATTTGCAAAGTTAAGATTAATCCAGACATTAGTATTGGTCATTCCTTTTGGAAGATTAACACTAGTTTATTAAAAGACGAGGAAATTAAATAAAAGTTTAGGAGTTTGTGGACCTTTTTGAAAACACGTAAAAAGGAACTTATATCATATCACTAATTGGTGGAATGATTTGGTGAAACCAGAGATAAAGCAATTCTTTGTCAGATAAGGTAAAAGGATTATCAGGCAGAAGTATGGAATCATCAATTATTTCGAAGCAAAACTAAGGAAAAAATACGTGAAAATTAATGTGCCAGGAAATGCAGATTATGTAGACATCAGTATTCTCAAAAGACAGAATAAACAATATAAAATCTCAGATATTAGAAGGGGTTAACATACGATCGAGAATTCAAGACAGGATTGAAGGGGAAAAGGCCTCCTCTTACCTTCTTGGGCAGCAAAGAGCAGTAAATAGTAAAAGGGTCATGAGAGAAATAGTCGCAGAACGAAACATAACTCCGAATCTTGGTGAAGGTACTGTTCTTACAAATAGCCAGGCCATTGAACATTATGTGTGTAGGTATTACCAAAAATTTTACCTGAAAAACATTTGTGATGTACCTATACAAAACTTTTTTATGCAGTTTTTGGAAAAAAAAAATTGACGGATGCTCACAATGATATATTCCATAATAATATGTCTTTCAGAGAGACACGTGAAGTTATTCTTTCCATTGCTAACAATAAATGCCCTGGTATAGACGGGATCCCAATAGAATTTTATAAGGTATTTTGGGAAGGTATTAAGCATGAACTAAAATTGTTGCTTGAAAATATTATGGAAATGAAAACTCTCTCCAGGAGTCAGGGTACTGCATTAGTCACTTTCATATCGAAAGGTAATGATATGAGTACTTTGGCTGATTGGAGACCAATTTTATTGTTGTGCTGTGACTATAAGATACTGGCTAAGATAATTGCGAAAAGAAAGCAAACAGTTATTCCCAACCTTATCAGTCCTGAACAATTTTGTGTGCCTGGAAGATCCAAAGATACATGTAATACTTTAATTAGAGATATTGTGTATTACTGTAATGAGAAAAATAGTTCAAGGTGCTATTTTAAATCTTGATTGGTCGAAAGAATTTGACCGAGTTAATATTAATTTTGTACTTCAGATTCTTTAAAGACTAAATTTTTGATGAGCTAATTCCTGCATTAAGGTATTATACAAGAATACTGGGAGTTGTTGCATTGTTAATGGTAACATTGGTAGATATTTTAGTGTGCAGAGGAGAGTCCGACAAGGCTGCCCTCTTTCTGTGCTTCTCTATGCTGTTTTCGAGGAACCTCTGTACCTTGTTATAAAAAGAAATAGCTGTATTGAACACTTGCCCTTACCAAATGATAACAACCTTAAGGTTCTTGGGTTTGCCGATGATTCAGATACTTTCGTTGCCAGTGATAAAGGAACTTTAGTATCCAGATCTGAAGCAGCCACAGATTGTATGCTAAATAAAACAAAGACGAAAATATTTGGATTAGGCCCATGGAGTGATAGGTCTGTTTGGCCATTACCATGGCTTCAAGGATATACAGGTTCTTTTACAACTCTGGGAATTTTATTTTCTGAAAAGTATGAAATAGCTGTTAATTCCTCGTGGACTAATATATTATGTAAAATTAAGAATACTTAGGTGAGTTTTCACAACAGAAGACTTACATTACATCAAAAAGCTGTTATTGTCGATAACTTGATTTTTTCAGTCACATGGTATATTTCCCATATTTACCCTTTGCCTGTCAAATATGCAAAGCTGATAAGTAAAGAAATTTTCGTTTACATTTGGGGGAAAATGTGAATTTATCAAAAGAGACACATTAACAAAGTCAGAGTTTGGGGAAGGGATAAGATTGTAACTCTTTATGAAGACACAAAGAATTCTAGCTGCCTCTTTCTTAAAATTACACTTTCATGAGGAATACAGTTTTATGTCAAATTATTATAACAATTCACATATGAAAGGCTTGTTTGCTGAAAATTTAAGACAAAGAGACAATTCATGTATAATGGCACCTATGCATTCTGAGGGCTTAGTAACAGTTAGAGAATGTAAAACAATCCAGAATTTTCCTTTTCTTAAATCGAGAAATATATATGTGATATTGCCGAAAGTACAGCCAATTGTTGAGAGTAGATAACCCGTTCATAATTGGCCTTTGATTTGGGAAAACATCAATATGAAATTTCTTTCTGCTGCTGATAGGGAAATAATTTATAAATATAACTCGAGGCTCTCATTGCCAGTGTTGTGATGCCGAGGAATCAAATATTCACATGGTATATTTCTGCAAGAAAATTGCAAACATAACAGTCTGGTTGAAGGAAGTTTTGAATCATTTTTGCAATTTCCTGAAGTGTAATTTCATTAGAATTGTGTATTTTGATTTTTCAGAAGCATAGAAGAATCATAGGATTACAACAACTTTAATTTTGTCAAGTTATATTGTAAATATATGGCTATTTAAAGAAAAGAATGTGCCTGAACGTTTGATTATAAATAAAATAAAAGCTTCCATTATACGCAACCAAAGAGATGTCAAAACCATAATAAAAGATAAAATGTTTAAACTTTTCACAAAAAATTTTTGTAATGTTGAGAGCAATGTACTCTAAATGTAAATGCCTGTAGTTCGAGATTGTTTTAGCTCTTTTGTAAATAAAATATTGAATAAAAACTTAAGAAAAAAAATCACTTATTTGGTGATCAGTCGGACTACGGGATTTAACTCTTTCAAAGGTCTAATTGTTTCACTTCACCCTGAATGAAGCTCTGGCTCTCCATCAATAGCCTGCCAACCAGGCTATTAATGTACAAGTATCTAAGCCGCTGTTTGAGAATAACACTGCAAACGTTTTAAAAAAATGATGTGACATAAAATGGTATGCTCAGCTCTATTTCAGATGTGTGTGATGATGGCACAAGTAGTCAAGATACAAATAATAAATCGTTCTCATTTCTTACTGGAACCAATATTTTCTTTATTCGAAATCTGATACAAGAACATTATCAAGAGACACCTGAAGTCGGTTGGCAAGATCCGTTCGAAAATGAAAGCGTTTCTAAAACAGCTGAAATGAAAGTGTCCGGTAACTCCTAACGTGACAGCCTTTAAGAGGTCAATCGAACTGGAAAGACCAAAAACGTGGCTTCCACAAAGCTGTACACGGCAACTAGACGAGTGATTTTACAGCACCAGATTTGCTGTTTTCCTTCGTTGTGATTTCGGAACACAAAACTAGTTATCAAAATTTGCTGCATGATAAATATTTCTTATCATGATACCCAAAAACTTTTTACAATCCGCCACCATAACCTGAACAGTTATTTACCGACAATCAAAATATCAAAATTTCATATATATTCCTTACTTAAACAGATTTTTAATAATTTTTTACCGCTAATATATGAAAACAAAGCGAATTAAGAAGAATCATCAGGATCAAATGATGAAAATTGCCACCTATATCATGGTTAACGGCTTCTTAAAGGCAAATGAAGAAGAATTATAAGGATAATTATCCAGTGAAGAGAGTTTTGTCTATTTCACGGGTTCATCTTCTTTAAATCTGATCAACAAATACTTATTGAGAGAGGAGGCGGTTGCTTATCAATTAGGAAAAATCAAGAGATCCTACACAAACCTCATTATTTCCACGAATGGAAGATTCTGGGAAGACTATTTCGTATTAATAACGGGAAAGATTGGGAGTGTTTTCTAAACTCTCCTTGATACATACATACATACATACATACATAATACAGTATATATATTGTCATGAACTGGAGTGTCTTGGTTGGGAGAAATTGAAACAATGTTTATATTGATGCTGCCACGGGAACCAAGAAAGCCCAGCTTAAAAGCAAAAGGAAAGTTATTTGAAAACTTACCTTAGATTTTCCTGGATTTACAATTGAATGAGAATGGTCGCCATTTGGGAATTAGAATTCTTTTACAAATTTACAGGGGTTTATTTACAGAGACTTTAACAAGTAAACAATGAGACAACAAAACAACATGATAACTGATGGGCAGATTCATTAACAGGACACATTGAACAATAATGCAATGATTGGTAACAAGCAAGCTGATTAATAAGGGGGCCAGTGTGCAATACAATCAGTCCAATGGTAATAATAACATTTAGTCTTGCCCTAATTACATGAAATAGTCTCAGATAATGCAAATGATGGAACTCCAGGATGGGAGAATAATTCATATGAACATTTTCGGGCCACAACGGATTTGTTATTGACTGCGACCAGGAATTTTCAGAATTTTGGGGTGGCAGGTTAAACACTGGAGCACGGAGTGCGATCGGCCGCTTGTCTCTCCTGAAAGAGACGTCCCAGATTAACCACGCAGACACATCGAAGGAAATGGAATCCCCCTTATAAATGGGGATACTTTACACAATTAAATATTAACCACTACGTAGCCCAGCAGATAATTATGATGAAATCACGTAAGCACAATATGGGAATCGTAGCTGCTTGGGCTCTAACAATGAACACATGATTGCACTCACACAAAGAGTAAATTTAACACTGGAATTGCTTAGCTTAAATAGCCCTTAAAGTGCACTGGGGGAGGGATAATTAATAATTATCACAGGATCTTTACTTGAATTCAAGGCACGTAAATGGCGAGATAGGGGATGCAGGCAGGACTCGAACAAAGGAGGATTGCTTTGTGGAGGAAAGAGTTAAAGTTTAAAGAAATGGAAGTTTAAGGAGTTTAAGTAAAAGGGGAAGGGCTGGTTTACTGACTATATGCAATGGACAAACCTTGTCTGATAATTGTGGCGCCAACAGTCATCTCGGTTGTCTGTCGATGGGAGTTCAACCAGCGTGGATGGAGAATAGGACGAGAGATGCGCCCGGTAGTGAGAGGAGGGAGCTTCTGTCTCTCTCAAAACCAGCTGCGTCTTCTGGGGGTTCAGCATTCGTCCAACATCCCTGCAAATATGTCAAGAGAACCAGCAAAGAGGGCAGAGGAAAAGCACACTTAGGATTAGGTGCCTACAGATTAAAATCCTACCTGGTCCCTAGCATTAAATGGCCTATTTGACCTCCCCCATACCTACATGCCTCCCCATCGCGTGATGGGGGTGGAAAAGGGGGTTTTCATTGTTCCCCGGATCGTATGATTTTGTTGGGGGGTGGTTAAGGAGGCCTAGCTCCTTACGGGTGCTAACGGCTATTATCTGGTTCAAATATGCTTGTGTCCGTCCGACGTCCGCCAATTTCCCTGGCTCAACAGTCAAATGAATAGTAGATTGTTTCAAAATTAAGTAATGTACTGAAATTCACAGGAGGGAGGATGTATATTCTGACAATATATATATATATATATATATATATATATATATATATATATATATATATATATATATATATATATATATATATATATATATATATATATATATATATATATATATATATATATATATATATATATATATATATATATATATATATATATATATATATATATATATATATATATATATATATATATATATATATATAGTGTGTGTGTGTGTGTTTGATACAAACACACACATACACACACATATATATATATTATGTTTGCATGTATGTATGTAAGTATGTATGTATCAAGGAGAGTTTAGAAAACACTCCCAATCTTTCCCGTTATTAATCGAAATAGTCTTCCCAGAATCTTCCATTCGTGGAAATAATGAGGTTTGTGTAGGATCTCTTGATTTTTCCTAATTGATAAGCAACCGCCTCCCTCTCTCAATAAGTATTTGTTGATCATATTTAAAGAAGATGAACCCGTGAAATAGACAAAACTCTCTTCACTGGATAATTATCCTTATAATTCTTGTTCATTTGCCTTCAAGAAGCCGTTAACCATGATATAGGTGGCAATTTTTCATCATTTGATCCTGATGATTCTTCTTAATTCGCTTTGTTGTCATATATTAGCGGTAAAAAATGATTAAAAATCTGTTTAAGTAAGGAATATATATGAAATTTTTATATTTTGATTGTCGGTAAATAACTGTTCAGGTTATGGTGGCGGATTGTAAAAAGTTTTTGGGTATCATGATAAGAAATATTTATCATGCAGCAAATTTTGATAACTAGTTTTGTGTTCCGAAATCACAACGAAGGAAAACAGCAAATCTGGTGCTGTAAAATCACTCGTCTAGTTGCCGTGTACAGCTTTGTGGAAGCCACGTTTTTGGTCTTTCCAGTTCGATTGACCTCTTAAAGGCTGTCACGTTAGGAGTTACCGGACACTTTCATTTCAGCTGTTTTAGAAACGCTTTTCATTTTCGAACGGATCTTGCCAACCGACTTCAGGTGTCTCTTGATAATGTTCTTGTATCAGATTTCGAATAAAGAAAATATTGGTTCCAGTAAGAAATGAGAACGATTTATTATTTGTATCTTGACTACTTGTGCCATCATCACACACATTTGAAATAAAGGAGAACATACCATTTAATGTCGGCATTTTTTTAAAACGTTTGCAGTGTTACTCTCAAACAGCGGCTTATATACTTGTACAGGTCTCGTCTGTCAAGAATTTTAAACGTCGTTTGTGGAACTTAATGTTCTGTCAAATCCGGTTAAGAATAACATCTGGATTTTCGCAAATATTATCAAGGCGCATTTGTTAGGCCTGTTACTGTTCCATAGGCTCACATTACAAAGGAGCAAATAATACAGAAAAAAAAAATTAAATAATATCTTATCTTACGAGGAACATGGGTAATATATTTTTGTACATTGATTATAACGATGAGAATTTCCAACATCAGTTATGACTGTACATGTGCAGTTTATTTACCTGTATATTTATTCATATATTTGTTTGTTTGTGAAATTTATTAATTTATTGTTTTGTTTTGGCTGCTTGATTCAAAAGACTATGTTCATTACCTGGCAAAAGATATTACTGGCATACTAATTCCTCATTTACTCATGGGTATATTTTTCCGATCCTAAAACTGTAACATATTTTTTCTTTCGATCTGTCCATCTT
>NC_089769.1:28382122-28392122 GCF_040412425.1 Macrobrachium rosenbergii
TGATACCTCATTTCCCTCAATTGTTAGAGGTTTAAAGGTCAATGCCATTGTTGTATTTCAGTTAATGTAACCCTTTGCTATTTTTCTTGGTAGATCTAAACCGGCTGTCCGCGGTGAGCTAGACTATGGCAGTTGACGTTTTTCTATAGAAATTTACTTGCTGAACAAGAATTTAAAGTAATATTTTGTCGCTCGGCTGTAATTAAGCTGTAAATTATCTTAGAACTGTAGCCGGCGGTAAAGGGGACCTGTTGGGAATCGGGGTTTTGAGTGGGGCAAAACACTTTCGAGAATAGCTAACAGTAAGGGGGACCCGTTGGGGATTTGGGCTTTTGGGTGGGGTAAATAACTTAGGAAAAGGTTTCGGCACTTTATTGTTGTATTTCCTGTTACATATGTCATTTGGAGCATGAAAAACAAGCGATAAAAAAAGGGTGAATAAATGGACAGCGGGAGCCGTTCCAAAGGCACTTTTCATGCATTACTACTACTGCTGATTCCAGGCCCTATCACACATGCGCGGTCTTACAGGCGAGCCAATCACCCGATGCCTCCAACTGAGAGTAGTATAATTAGTATTCTAAGCCGGTGTTCCGCGGTGAGTTAGACTGTGGCAATTGACGTTTTCCTATGTTATTTTACTTGCGTTACAAAAATTTAAAGTAATATTCTTTTTACATTTTCTGTAACTCCTGTGGCTAGCGCGCACATACAAACTTGCCAAGACTATTTCAAAATGCGGATGAGGCGCCAAGCACTGTTTCTCAACCCGTTTACGTTTCTTCGGCCTGACCAAAAGCTTCGAATAGTGTCCAGTGGAGCTTGACTATGGCAGTTGACGTTTTTCTGTGTTGTTTTACTTGTTTTACAAGAGTTTAAGGTAATATTTTGCCGGCCAGCTGTAGCTAAACTGTAATTTACCTTTGAACTGTATAGGTCGGTGCAGGGGACTCGTTGGTACCGTCGTGTAGCCTTCAAAGGTCCATTACAGTTTAGTTACAACTGGCTGACAAAATATTAGTTTAAATTCTTGTAAAGCAAGTAAAAATAATATAGGAAACGTCAACTTTATCATAGGCTACCTCTCATGGGCAGCCAGCTTAGAATCACCTTTTTCTTGATTTTTTTATTTATATATTGCAGCACCTAAACAGGGCAAGCTGTTATTTACCTACTTAATATCAGTCAAATGTAGCACAATTTATATCAATATGCATGGAAAGGAAAATATATTGAAATCAGTTTGAATGGGGAACATATCATCATAATAATTGTGTTTTAATAAATATGTTTTAGATGAACAAATCAAATGTTTAACACTATACATAATTTATTTACAAAATGTCTTCATCGCCACTCACGAGGAAGAGGTCAGGAATTGTCTAACAACAGCTCCTGCCCACACTTCTGGGGTGGCCAAGTAACTATTACCTACTATAGAAATAATTACCTAGTCATGCTAGAGTAAATCTTGCCATGCGTCTTCTCGCTTGTATACAAAGTGGCAAGCCATAGCACAAATGCAGTCTTGCAACCACGGGGACAGTTACATACCCTGCTGGCCATTATCGAATTTGTTGATGAATACACTGTGCAAGTGTTAGTGACTTACTGCTTACCTGGTGGATGGGCGGAGCCTCATGACGTCATATTATGTTTATGTCACGAATGGTTTTAGGATCCTTGTCTGTGATTTTCTCGGTTCCGGCATCAGCGACTTCATTTTACCCTATAGATATCAAAAAGTTTATTAGTTGTTTATCAAACCCTTCCTTGTTTGACGTTCCAGAATTTATAGGTTACAAGGAATGGTCATTCAAATTTTAATTGTTGCTAATCATCAGATTTTCCTTCGACAGGCCATATAATGGCATGTATTCAAGATGGTCCCAAAAGATCTTGCATTTTATAGTCCGTGTAATACTATCTTTGGACTAAAACCAGATTCATGTTATGAATTCTGCATAATCCGCAGAATCTGTTACATCTGTTTTGTAAATTAAAAAGTATTAAATAGAAGTAAACTATTAAAATTCTAAGTATATATATATATATATATATATATATATATATATATATATATATATATATATGTATATATATATATATATATATATATATATATATATATATATATATATATATATATATATACATATACATATATATATATATATATATATATATATATATATATATATATATATATATATATATATATATATATATATATATATACATTATATATATATATATATATATATATATATATATATATATATATATATATATATATATATATATATATATACATTATATATATATATATATATATATATATATATATATATATATATATATATATATATATATATATATATATATATATATATATATATATTATATATATATATATATATATATATATATATATATATATATATATATATATATATATATATATATATATATATATATATATATATATATATATATATATATATATATATATATATATATATATATATATATATATATATATATATATATATATATATATATATATATATATATATATATATATATATATATATATATATATATATATATATATATATATATATATATATATATATATATATATATATATATATATATATATATATATATATATATATATATATATATATATATATATATATATATATATATATATATATATATATATATATAATGTATGAGTTAAAATGCAGAATGGTTAGGTAAGTATTACTGACAGTTTCTTGGTTGACCTAGAAAAAGAAAGGGGTTGCATCGTAACCATAAGGGTGTTTTTGGACTGCAATCATAGGATTATAAACGTCGCTACATTAGTAAAAACTGTCTTTTAGGGCCCTTTACACGTGCATTGTTTCACGTATGTAAGTTTGTTCTTTCTAAATCAACCACTTTCCCGTATGACGTTCCAGAAATAAATGAATAAATAAATGTACATATTATATACAGTATATTATATAGGCTATATATATATATATATATATATATATATATATATATATATATATATATATATATATATATATATATATATATATATATATATATATTTATTGCGTGATGGTCTTGTCGAGTTGTTTCTTCTCTGTCTATATGTTTATTTATTTATTAATTTTTCTCTCTCTCTCTTTTGTAATACTCAATGCGAGTACAGTAGTTTATTTTTAGCTTCCTTCTGGGTAGGTTGTCACAGCCTTTTGCTTCTTCCTTTAGGATAGGCTTTAGTCATTTTAGTATGAATGCTTTATTGTAATTCTTATATGTAATTGCGATTTTATTAGTTTAATGATTGCCATGTTCGTTGTTTGCAGCCTAGAAAATGCAACTATGAGGAGTTGTGAAACTTCGGCATATATATATATTATAATAAAATGCATACGGACTGTGCCTTTCCTGACCCGCCTTGGATTGTTCTTCGAGCTGTTGCTCGGAAGTTGGAGGTATATATATATATATATATATATATATATATATATATATATATATATATATATATATATATATATATATATATATATATATATATATATATATATATGTAACGTATGTATGTGTGTGTGTATATATATATATACTCTCGCAAGTTAGGGCATCTGGAACGCCGGAGATTTAGAAGGAAAAGGATGGAAAACAACCATCGCAGCATCACAAGTTTTTGGCCAAATTTTCGAGACTTAAGTCTCATCATCAAGGCTGTAAATATATAAAATTTTACAAATTAAAAAACAGACTCAGTAAAATGACAATTACAAAAGTTAAAATAAAAAAAAAATTGAAGAATCTATATTAAAAGAAGGTAAAAAAAGTTAAATGAAAAGAGATAGGTACTAGTCATAGAATTCTCTTTACTTTTTATTGAATTTTTTTACCTTCTTTTAATATAGATTCATTAACGGTTTTTTTTTTATTTAACTTTTGTAATGGGATTTTACTGAGTCTGTTTAACTTTTAACTTGTAAATTTTTGTATATTTTACAGCCCTGATGATGAGACTTAAAGTCTCGAAAATTTGAAACAATAAACTTTAATGATGCTATATATATATATATATATATATATATATATATATATATATATATATATATATATATATATATATATATATATATATATATTTGGAAAAACGTTATATATATATATATATATATATATATATATATATATATATATATATATATATATATATATATATATATATATATATATATATATATATATATATATATATATATATATGTATTTGGAAACCCTAAGTGTTTTTCTTTTCCAAATTTTATATTAAGAATTTAGTTTATTTTCTTATTCTAAAACTCTCTATATGACCAGTAATGGGAAGACGTTGTTGTTAATGTCCAGTGGTTTTAATTTCTTATTTTTATTTCTTTTGGCCTCTCTCTCTCTCTCTCTCTCTCTCTCTCTCTCTCTCTCTCTCTCTCTCTCTCTCTCTCTCTCTCCTCCTCCTCCTCCTCCTCCTCCTCCTGCCGGAGGCGTATTTCATTACTATGGCTGATTTCTGTTAATCAGCTCAGTGGTCTGGTAAAACTAAGGTATACTTATTTCTCCTTGAAAATGTATTGTAATTAAAAGTTTATGTTCCGGATATGATGAAACAATCTCAGGCGATGAGAAAACTTCCCCAGCCGTATAAAAGAAATGCATAAGTGGCTCTTAGAAGAAGATTAAAAGCTTACAGTGAGTGATTACTTAACCAAATTAATGTCTAAATGCCACCGGATTGTAAATAGCGCTGAACATTTAAAGCGGCGAGAAATTTGTTTACGTAAAAAATTACATTTCTTATTTTTTTCTAGTGTTAATTTAGGCTAATGGCATGATTTACCTCAGGTGTTAACAATGTGTGGTGTACCTAATATTTCTCATCGAGCCGCTAATGTTTTGCATTGCAATTAGAAGACAGAGTGCTATGGTATCTTTCGTTTTTTAGGCTGTATCAGACGTGACAGTCAAAAAGAATTTGCAAAACGGATAGCATCAGAATATTACAGGATTAGAAAATCATAATTCACTTTATCACCCCTAACGACATTTTTTCTGTTTGCTTGTTTGTCAGTTCTTCTATATCTTTTTGAAGGAGAAGTGTAGGAAGAAGCAATATCCCCCAGGGATATTTGTGAAACCAGCAACATAACACGTCCTTCATATTATATTGAATCCAGCTTTTCATGACGTTTTAATAACACAAACCCTTGTCTTCATGCAATAACTTTCTACAATTTTAGTTAATTAAATAGATTCAATGCATTCTGTTTAATTGGAAGGACAAATACTCCTCGTTGCTTGAATGTATCTTTATTCAGTCATCGTTATATTATCATGTTTATAACTCATGAAGGAAAATAAATCTCAGTGCGCCAATGAATAGCAAATCATGATTCACACGTCTCGTGAAACACGACAGCATTAATACTAGTCTTTGGATCTCTGTGAAAGGAACGGAAAATTATTATTACCATTACCACTTCTCTTTACTTCGGTTTATACAGCCTTCAGTATTGAAACGCGCATGCTGAAAGTGAAGATTCTTATTACTCTGGAATAATATTCACCGGGTAAGAAATGCAAGATCAAATTACTCGCTTGATTCCCTAACAGTGCCGTCAGTAGCGGAAAGGAAAAATGATTTTCTCTCTCCTCTCTCAAACACACACATACACACAAACACACACTTACACACACCCACACACACACACACGCACACACACACATATAGGGGGAAGAGGAGCCTTTTTCACCCCAATGTATGGGGTCATCAGTTATTAACCCTCTAATTTTAACATCACGTTTGGGATGAAACTGGTAGTCCGGTGCCCTTTTACTTTTCTGTAAAAGAGAACTATTGAGATGGCTTTGTCTGTCCGTCCGCACGTTTTCTGTCCGCCCTCAGATCTTAAAAGCTACTGAGGCTAGAGGGCTGCAAATTGCTATGTTGATCATCCACCCTCCAGTCATCAAACATTTCATATTGCAGCCCCCTGGCCTCAGTGGTTTTTATTTTATTTAAAGTTACAGTTACCCATGATCATGCGTCTGGCAACGCTATAGGACAGGCCACCACCGGGCCGTGGCTGAAAGTTTCATGGGCCGCGGCTTATACAGCATTATACCATAGAGCGTCAAACACATGGAGTGGCGATCTCCCTGCCGAGCGTGTGACCTCGAGTGGCCATGTTGAAAGGTCTCAGCGAAAAGTAGAAGGTAGAAGTAGGCGTCTTTTCTCAATCATTATAGAAAGTGAGTGCCATTATAATACACACAACTCTAACCATACCTGAGGAGATAGACACTGGAACTTCTTCAAGCAATACAATTTGAAGACATATAGCAAATGTATCGACTCTGAAGCACTCAATGATATGAATGCGACACTTCTTTGTGGGTAACCTTTTTTCGTTTTTTTTTCTCCTTTTTCTTCTTTGTTGTCGAGAATAATACGGGCGAACTCATTCTAATTGTTGATGCTTTTGTTGCAGAGACTAGAGTAACGTTCAACAAAAACCTGGGCCGGGTCAGTGTTGGGTGGTACTTGAATCAGGCGCTCTTGCTTGATTTTCACATCATCAGTGGTGGTTCAATCAAACTGAAGCCCATTTATTATGCATATTATAATGCACTCGCTTTCTACACTGATTGAAAAAAAAGTCTCCTACTTGTACTTTTTGCTTTCATCATAATTTATCAGGTTGCGGAGTAAAGCCCTACGCCCCAAACCTTCCTTTGTATCCCTTGACCTCTTGTGACGGGGCTTTACCACCCCCTTTTTCATTTCATCCCTTTTTGCAGTGGCAAAGCTCTAGATCGAGAAAAATATACTAACAAAGGAATGGGAGTTATTTGGATTTCAGATACAGTTTTCTTAGACCTATATGGATTCTCCGTGATTAAGGTCAGCTCAGCTCGTTTTCTGCATAATTATACTATACATATATATATGTATATATATATATATATATATATATATATATGTGTGTGTGTGTGTGTCTTTGTATGTATATACGCTTAAAAGAATCACAGTAGATGCATGTGAATACCCCAGGAGAATGACGGCAGAAGTTCAGTACCAAGCGCTTTCACATTTATTCACGCATTTGGGGCACAAATGAGACACAGTTGAAAAGAAGGTTGCAAAGTAAACAAAAAGAACAAGAAAACCAGATGGTTAATTGTAAAAGGGTAATAAACAATAAGATAATCCAGGATAATCCGGGATCACGCGGTCACAAACTAAAACCATACACTTAACCAAAAGGGATACGGAATCTTACCCATTCAAAATAAAGAAACATGTATAAAACTGAATACTAATTTTGTTGCTTATATTTTAATTATGAAGGGATTACGTTTAAACAAACCAAGACTTAAATTTAGAACACTTTCATTATTTGACTTGATACAACAAGATTCAATGATATTCCTTTTAACTGTGGCATTACACGGGACTAAAGTTCTTGCTTCACTCCAGTACATACACACAGACATATACAGCTATCTGGAGTTACCAAAAATAGTCATACTTCATAGTTCAGCAATGCATTATTTCTTATGATTCATTATATATTCTTGTAACTAAATAAATTTTAATTGTACGAGTACAAGTATATTTTTTTTTTAGATTTTCATAGGAATTCATGTCAGATATCATTGGCATTGATGATTAAAAAGCCACAATAATATAATTGATAAATTGTATATTTTAAGACACAAAAATATACAAGAAAGGGGATAAAAACGAGGAGCTTTCGACCGTTTGCGCAACGGTCCTCTTCAGCCAACTGAATCAAAATACTAGTTTTCTTATTAAAAGACACGTTTAAAGAATTTTGGTGATAGTCGATCCAAGAAAACATCGAACTCTCTTTCAGTGTGGACTAGGCAGTTATGTAATGGCAGTTTCCCCGTATCTGTGGGCCAACCGTCGTGATCTTCTTAACGGCTGTCGTTCGAGCGTACGGTGCTCATCACTGGTGACTAGGTGGTTCGTGGGTGGAGAACGACTTTCAGCATCGGTGCCTGTTGTTTCTGCGACAAATGCCACTTCGACAACCTGTGCGGGGAGAGATAAGGAAGACACAGTATCAGGGGCCTCGAGAAACTGCCTGAAATTTAATTTTATGGAATGACAGACTAGCCTGTCTGTATGTAGGTCCTCCTGCGTAAAGGCTTTATTGCCATCTAATGTATCGCAAATATTTATCAAAGCCCCCTCCACTACCCTTCTATGGCCTACGTGACTACTTCTATATATAGTATTAGCTCCCTCCCAATCCATGACATGATTATTCTCCCAACAATGTTTAGCAATAGCGCTGTTTTGAGCGAAGTCCCTAACCGCTTTTTTATGTTCTTGCAATCTGATGTTCTTCCCTCTACCTGTCTCCCCAAAATAAAATAAATTACAGAGCTTGCATTTTATAGAATATACTCCTATGTCTCTCTTGTTACTATCACTATTAATTCTGTGGCTATTATTTTTATTGAATTTGGATTTGATTGAGTTTTCAAATGAGAAAGCTACTTTAACATTACCTGTACTATTGATTAACTGGGCTGTTGATTTTAGTTTTTCGTGATATGGAAGCGTTATGAATCTCTTGCTAAACATGGCTGCCAGGGCTCTTCAGGTTTGTGACCCACAATATTTAGATGATGAAATTGCACATATTCGAAATACTTTTTAGCAAGTTGAGTTACCCTACCCATTTTATTGAGGATGCTTTGTCTAAGGCTAAGAAAAAGTTTTACAACCCTTCACTCAAGCAGACTGATCACAGCAAGAGATTTTTTTTTTTTATGTTTCCTGGTGCAGGTGGTTCTTATGACTCCACATTTAGTACTTTACTCGAAAATGGCCTTGCAAAGTAACCAGGACATATAAAAATACAAACTAAAAGGAGTGGTACAAGGAGCGGAGGGCTCTTACTCAAAGGGAAGTGCGTGAAACATGTGGATACAAAAATAGGTATATTCTCATAACACACAAGATCAGAGGGAAAATGAACTGAAACACGTTAAATTGCTGCTGCAGAATTCCTCCCGAAGGTGGGGGGAGAGCTTGGGAATGCCAGGAACATGGGCCAAGGAGAATTCTGCTACGATCGTCCTTCTGAAACGATATGAGGACCCAGGTTACAAATCTAATGCTGGAATTTGGGGAATGAATTACATCGGGTGTGCGCTGAGGGCGCCAAGGACTTCCCCGAGGCGTTACTTGAGACTCAGAGCAAGGAGGCAGTGAACACGTGGGCCGGGATTGAACTAAGAAGCATCAGGGAATACCAAGTTATAGTCCCAAAAGTTTAATAAATGCACAAGGGCGAACATAACGTGACTATGCAACTCATTCTAGGTACTTTACCACATTGTAGAGGCGTAAGGCTGATGTCGGCGTCCAGCGGCGTCTTCTGCCAGGGTCCACGTGGGTGCGTCGACAAAGGGTCTCCTCACCAAGGAACTGTTTTCAAGTCATAGGTTGGGGCGGAAAAAAAGGGCGCCATTGTGTTGATGAAAGGCCGCAGTTGAGTTTCTGCTCACTTTTGGGACTTGCAATCCCCACTTGCAATCTTTGATGGCCACGTGGGTGGGGGTACGGAGCAAAGGGCAGTTAACTTCCACGTGGCGATGAGGGAAAGAAGGGCGGGGGGCAAAGTCTGCACTCGTGACCTCTTGGCTTAAACTCGCGGCGGTGTGTGAGGCCGAGCTTCTTGCACCCTGACCTTTTATTGCTTCTGGACAGGGGTAGAGGTGGGGGGGGCGATGTCCTGACCAAAGAAAACGACTGACACTTTCCTGTACCAAAGAAAACGGCGCAAGCCAGTTTACTGCCCCAGGCAAGAATTAAATCTTTGAGCGTCTCTTATAACCCACTTCCACTGGTTGAAACTACCCCGAACCAGAATCCACTACCTCTCACAGGTTCAAAATAGAC
>NC_089769.1:28397122-28414622 GCF_040412425.1 Macrobrachium rosenbergii
ATGCTGGCTGAAGAATCAAAATTTCAGAAAATTAGCAAGAACCCCATCTAGGACATCCGACGAGATGTCAACAGAATGGTTGAAAGGATCCATGCCTCAAGAAATGCCCCTAGGTTCCTCTTGCCCAGGGTGACTTTAATCCAGGGTATATTTAAGGTGCCTTAGAAACCCACAAGCCTGGTATTCCCCGGCGACAAATTATAAGCCAAATACTGACACTTACTTACAACATCGTATAGAGGCTAAATGATCTCCTCACTCCATATATCCCTGACAGATACTGCCTCCAGTCATCTACCGACTTTTTACGGAAACTCCCAGATTCTCCTTCTAAAGGTATTATCGCCTCCCTAGACGTCGAAAGCCTCTTCACGAACGTTCCAGTCGACAAAACGATTGAACATATCCTGAATAGGATACCTAGATGTGAGGACACACTGAACATGAACATCCGCAAAGAAACCCTAAAAACCCTTCTCGAAACATGCAATAAGAAGGCCCCCTGTACCACCCACAGAAGACATCTTTAGGGGTCATATTTGCCAATTTCTACATGAGTGTCGTAGAGGAAAGGGTCTTCAGTAAGATCCCCTGCCTTCCTCAATACCACAGGTATATGGATGCCACCTTGTGGGAGTGGATAGCAAGGAAGACCTAGAGACAGTAAGGACAACTTTTGAAGAGTGTTCCATCCTCCGTTTCACGTGCGAACGTAATGTTGACGGTGCGGTGCCTTTCCCTTCCTGGACATTCGAGTACAGCAGACCCCAATGGGTTACCACTACCATATACAAAAAACCTGTGAATCTGGGTCTATGCCTTAGTGGGTCTAGTGAGTGCCCAGACAAGTATAAAAAGTCTGTGGTTGATGCCTTTGTCCTTAGCGCCCTCTCACACTGCTCCACGCGGAAAGGGGCTACGAAGGAGATTGAAAAATCAACACAAACACTCATAAACAACAATTTCTCTAATGGCATGGCAAAACAACAAACCTGAGTCCCTATACATAATTGCCACCATGAAAGCATGACGGACACTGATATCAACCATAGTAAGTCCATAAAACTATATTACAGGAACTACATGTATCAAAAATATGTAGAAGATGAGAAGGCCTTAGAAAAATGTTAAATGAAAAAGTAACCTGTACTGCAGAAGGCGACAAGATTAACCTGATAATTTATTATAAAAATATGAAAAAAACCCAGTGGCCCCAGAAATGTCTGTAAAGAGAAACAGTGTCATCTAAGAATTTACATGCCCGACAGAAATATGCCACCACTCATATATTGGGATGACTACTACCAAACTCTCCAAGCATCTCTCTTGTCACATCAAAGAAGGGGCTATTTTTAATCATTACGCACAAAAACAAAAACATCAAAGATCAGGACTGAAAGAAACCGAATTTCTCCGTACCATCATTTGAGAAATTAAAAGAGAATCCAACCTGAACGCCAGTCACGTACCGACATAAGAGAGAGAGAGAGAGAGAGAGAGAGAGAGAGAGAGAGAGAGAGAGAGAGAGAGCCAGCACCGGACGCAGGAGGCATATTACCTGGACGATCTATAATCCCTGATAACAGCCATTCCCAAATACCAACACCGATTAGGCCCCGAAGATCTCAACGCTTCCGGGACGGATTTCGTCACCAACCCGTGACCAATCAAAAGGCAGCTGAATAACCGACCTGTCAACTGTACACTGACCCCCTCTAATCCCTGATTGCTATATATAACCGTGTAACTTACAGGTCAGTTCAATCACTCTTTGAAAATAATCGCCAGAGCTCGTTTGAAACATCAGAGGTAATAAAATTGAAATAACAAGAAATCTTTTTATGTCCTTTGGAATTCTGATACACCAGCTACACGCTGATGAAAAGACGATATTAAGGAGAATAGAGAAGACTCTATATAAATTGAATGCCGTAGAAAAAGCCATTATTTTCTGTGCTACGCCCTTAGAGAGGTCTCCTCAATATAATAATAATAATAATTAATAATAATAATAATAATAATAATAATAATAATAATAATAATAATAATAATAATAATGATAATAACAGAAAAAAAGAAAGAAAGAAGAAACCTTGACGAACAACTCGTGATAGAATCCACGTCCACCATTTCGGGCAATGGTCTAATAAACTTATTCATATGCCAAATCCTATCACTCAAAAAAGGTTGCAATAACCTATCAATAAATTATTATTTTACATATTTTTATAAAAGACTGCAAGAAAACAGCAACATATTGGAAAAATAGAAACACGTTTTGTCATAAACATTTCGGCTACACTAATAAAAATGTTGACATATTCAGTTACTTGTAAATATTAATGACCATATTTGAGAGGCAAACGAAACAAGTAAAAGTTGGCACTGAATCGACTTAGCCATCGAAAACTATTAAAGGTCAATGTTTCATTTAAATTCAAGTACTTGTTGCGATGAACCTCATAAATAATGTAGGATCACTGGCTGTATAAATAAACGGTATCTCTGTGAATGGTCTTTTGTTTTCTTTTAATTCAGGGGATCTTCAATCAGTGGTTTAAATGGTCGTTGAAAACGATGTTTCTTATAACATTAAAGCAAATGATAAAACAGTATTTATTCAATTGTCTTCTTCTAATTCAATAATTGATCGACTTACAGAAGTGGACGATAGCCCTAAGGAATTATTAGAATTATGATCAGAACCTAAACTTTTCCTTCAGGAGTTTTGCTTCTAAGGCTCTTATATCAATATAAGAATGTTCTGCCATCGTCAGAAATTCCTTTCAATCAACTATCTCAGCAATGATTATATTTTTCCACGTTGGCTTCTGTAATGATGTCATTATTCCTTGAAGAAAATGTTGCGATTTCAGCCACTTTCAGGTTTTTTTATTGTTCCTTTTTTAGAAGTGTTACAGCCATGATCCTTTCCTAATCCAATAAATTGTTAAACAATTAAAATAGTCATTAAACTGCTGATTTGATAAGTAATTATTCATCATCAAAATTAAATGGCTTAGGGGAACTCTTGAAAGTACTGAATGAAATTTTAAAGCCTTTCTTGCATCACAGTAGCTGGAATACCATACGACGTAAAGGACTTGCCGTCGGAAAATGATCGAATTTTATAAAAATCTCAAAAATACAATGTTCATTATTGCTGCTACAGTGCGACTCAACAAACAAGACGGGTTGAAAATACTTCTGCTTCGGTATTTACATTTCAAAGTTTAAAAGGATGACGACAATTACAATGATTAATTACCTGCACAAAGAAGACTAATGAACTAAAGCATGTATGAAAGAACCGCGGAAGTGACTGAAAAGAGCGGAAACTTATGGAATAACAAAAAGGAAACAATTTGTAAATCATTTAGTTGCCGAGGCGGAACAATACGAATATTGCTCATCCCATCTTTCTATCAAATTAAGCTAATATTGTACTTTCATGAGGCCTTAATCTCTTCAGCAGCCTGTGTAGACTACCTAAATATAACTGTGTGTAGTGTCCGGTAGGTATTGCAAGCCTCCGGAACAATTGAAGGAATCACACCGCGGAATACGATGCACGCACTTAATATTTTTTTTTCTCTCATCTTGATTTTTTTCCCATTAACCCCATCTACGTCATTCACAATGAACAGTCAAGTCACCATGAAATGTCCACATTCATATTCTTTTCTTATTAATAAGTTTGTATTCTATATTTTTAAAGAGAGTTCATTTCCTCTTTCTTTCCCCTTCCTCTGCTTTTCTCAGCATCATATTTAGCTCGATAAACAAATCTCTCATTCTTTTACTTAAACCACAGCGTAGATAAACGTCCAGCTCTTCCTCAGTACTTTGCATATGGGCCGTAAGGCATGGGCTCAAACGAAGCGGCCCTTCCTAATCCAGAACAACTAGAGATGCTAATTGCGTTTGCACACTATTATGAAGCAAAATTCCCAACAGGCTCAGGGGAAGAGATGCAGTGCGTCAGGTTTCTCATCCCCCAACAATATCTTTTGTTGCTGGGCAGATAAACAAGAAACCTAACAGTTGATGAAACATTTCGTCGTGTTTTCATGTAACATCATCGAATGCGATCCTTACTGAGGTCTATTTGAAAACATCAAAACATCAAAGCCACTCGAGCAGAGAGGAAGAGAATAAACTGAAACAACAAAGCAATGATGTTTTTTCTTGTAAGTTCTTAACTTTTTGTAATGTATATATATATATATATATATATATATATATATATATATATATATATATATATATATATATATATATATATATATATAATGTATGTGTATGTGTGTGTGTGTGTGTTTGTGTGTATATTAAATATAAGAAGCCGCCATAAAAACGCCAAAATGTAAAATGTAAAGACTATATTTCAGAGACCAAACTGTCTCTCTCCTCAGGCAAATAGCGAATGAGAAAGAGTTATAGAAAAGCGGTATTTATACCAGAAGGTCCATAGGTCAGCCGTTACATCACTCCAATTGACAATTTCTCTTTAATCTTCTTAATCGCTGATTGGAGGAAGATTTTATCTATAATATCAGAATCTCAGGCGCCTCTTGAGAAATTCTTGGTATTTCTTTGTTTAATCAAGGCTAATTCCACCATCTGGCTTTTGAACCGACAATTGCTGTTATAAACTATATAAGACATATTCCAGTTTATTCTGTGATTATGATTATTTATGAGGTTATAAACAACTGAGCTCTGTTGTCCGTACCTAACAACGTTTATGCTGTATTAAAATCTGGGGGAGTGATCTGTTACAAATTCAAAGAAGCACATATACCACTTGCACAACATAAAACTTTTAAGTTTAGATGTAGGTTTCCTATTTACAAAAGTACCAGTATAGGACGTTCGACAGTTTTTGACGGAAAAATTCGCCCCTATTCAGATCATTTCCCACAAGCCGTAGATAAAATGATAAATTTAGATGAATTGTTTATATCAAATAGCATCTTGTCATTCGGATAGTCATTCTATAAACAAAAATTCGGGTGCAGCATGGGCGGCCCTTTAAGTCCTGTTTTAGCCAATCTATACATGGAATATAAATAAATGCAATAAAACCTAAAGACATGCTATGGACGAGATATTTAGATGATATCGTAACATTTTGGGATAATAAGTGGGTCAGTTTCAATGAACTTCTTTCAAAATTAAATGCATTAGTGCCTAGCATCAACTTTAAAGTTGAATGGGAAACAGACAACAAAATTCCTTTTCTTAACATTTTAATAATTAGAGATACGACAGAATACAAAGTTACCATATACAGAAAACAAACCTTCACTCTGTCATGCATCCATTTTTATAGCTAAAATGACATCTCTGACAAGATTGGCTTAGCCAGCAATTTATTCTTAAGATCATATCTGTATTCATATATGTATATGTATATATATATATATATATATATATATATATATATATATATATATATATATATGTATGTATATATATATATATATATATATATATATATATGTATATAAATATTCTGCTGTTCAGATCTCTGCATTATTAAATAGAATACTATTCTAACAAAGATAAGGCATCTCTATATATATATATATATATAGGCAGATATAGGCTATATATCAAAAAGTATCTTTAGTAGCATCATATATACATACATACAGGGTTTACATGACCTCTATTAAATACAGATTTGCTATATATATGCATTATGTTTTATATATATATACTATATATATATATAAATTAAACAACCCAATATGGCTACCCTGTTTTAATACATATCAGATATACATATATATATATATATATATGCATACTATCTTTGTGCTTGCCTTATATGTTTATTGGTATATACGAAACATATTATAAGACTTATGATTATCAGTATATATATATATAATATAAGTTTGATATATAAATTTTCATCGACTTATATATTTCTTATATTTCCATTTATTTGTTTTACATATCCATCTACAGTATGGTATAATCAATTTTATTTATAGTATATATAAAAATAATTAATATTATAGTGATATATCAACTATTATGTAGTAAGTATATATATAGTTATATATAAATTTCAGGCAACCTTATATATATCCCATTGTTCGGAAGAGAATTAGCCTATCATGATATAAATATATCTACTATATACATCCGTTGTGTTGTGTGTTTGTGTGTGTGTGAAAATTGTGTGTGTGTGTGTGTGTGTTTATAAATATTCTCTGTTCACCCTCTCTGCATTATTAAATAAGAATGGGGTTTATTCTAACAAATTTTTGAAGGCATCTCTGTCTATGCTATATTGGAAGCTCAGCGGACTGGTAGGCTGTGGGTTTCAAAAAAGTAACATCTGTTTTGAGTAGCATCAGGGGCTTAACTTTAATTGAAGAGTTTCACCAAGTAACCTCTAGTAAAGGTGGTCCCATAAAGCTTCCTTTTGCTCTGTCCTATGCATTCAGGGATGTTTTGTCAAATTTCTGGCCAGGCATTAATTTAGACGCAAACAAACAAATCAAATTTTACCCACCCTGTTTTTCCAAGAAAACATCAGAGATATTTAATTTCAATGTTATTCTTCCAAACATGGAGACAGGAGAAGGCGTAATAATAATTTAAGAATACCAGTTTATAATTACTGTTTCATTGGTACTAGTGTGCGAAAAGAGGTATTTTCAACAATTTCAAAATTTAAAAGAAGTTGCACTTTTGCGACCCACATCAACAGTAAGTTTGAATTCCAGCAAATTTTCATGGTCCACTTATAGTATGTCTTCCCCTGAATTTCCATTTTCCTATTTATTCACCAAGGGTTAATGTATGATATTGATTTTTGAATGAGAACCTGGTATAATCAATTTTCTTTTATGAAGTCTAGTGAAAAAATAATTAATATTGCCTAGTGATTTCATCAACTATTCCCCACTATAAAGTAGGAATTAGGTGTGAAGTTAAGTAAGTAAATTTCAGGCATGCCTTGTGTCTTGATCCCATTGTTAAAAAGCAAAGATTAGTGGTTCACTGATATTAAAAATCTGCGTGCTTTTCTACTAGCAAAGACATCCGTTGTGTTATAATCATTTCCTTGCCTTGAAGCAAGGGAAAATTGACTGTGTCCGACGTGGGCAAAAGTTCATAGTAATTTCCTCACTATCACCCTAACGTTCTTTCTTTGCATTGTTGGTGTAATTGGGAAGTAAAGGGTTTGATGTAATCCATTTGTTTGCAGAGTAATCTGTTATCCCATATATTGTTTTCCCCGACTGGCAGCCTTATTCAATTGTTAATTGTCTGTTTTGAGGTTACAACATTTTAGCTTTAATTGACCAGGTTGTCTGCTGTCATTGGCAATGCAGGGCCCCATAAATAAACATTAATTAATTAATAAACTCACAGTCAGCCAAGCCCCACACGTAACATTGGTGATCTGGCCTAGGATCTAATTAATTTAGAGATAAAAGAATCTGGAATCAAATTAAGTACACATTAATTCCAAAGAGAAAAGTCAGATATTTAATTTCATGTTATTCTTCCAAACAAGGAGACAGGACAAGGCCTAATAATAATAAGAATACCAGTTTATAATTAAGAAATTAACATAGGTAGGAAAGTGTGCATTGAGAGCATTTATAATTAACAATTTGCAAAATTTTAAAAGAAACACTTTTGCTTCAAATTCAGATACCAGTGGGTTCTAAAAATTCCACTTAAAGGTCGTGGGCAGTACAAGTTATCGAGTCATTGTTAATATTTTGCTCTCTCTTTTCCCATATGCCAAGGGTTAATGCATGATATTGATTTTTGACCCTCTTGAGTTAACTAGTGCATGACAAAGAATAATTAATTTGGGAAAAAATGTGCCTAACACCTCTGTCCAAATAGATGTAGGTAGGGGAACAAAAATTTGTGAAGTTCGTTGAATTTCAAAAGCAGTAACCACGTTCGCCACTACAAAGAGGTCTGATCAAGTGTGACGGAGTTAATAAGTGTTCATATAGAGGGACGCATATAAAAATCTCATGTTGTTAATATAGCAAATGAACGGCAATGGTTACTTTCTTAAAAACTTGCATTTTTTTTAAAGTAAAGTAAATTTAGTCCCATCAGGAAGTCACAAATCCATTTCCTTGTCTTGCTAGCGGCCACTCCAGTTGGACTGACGGCTAGCGGACGGCACCATAATTCTGCAAGTGAAAAAAAAAAAAGAAAAAAGCGTAGCTCATAGTAATTTCGTTTTCCATCTAAAAGCTACCCTAACGTAAAATCTTTTGCATTGTTGTGTATTTTCAAAGTAAATCTGTATTCCTGCATTTGTTCCTTTGTTTGTTTTGTCAGAGGAATCCAGTCGACCCGGATAAGACGCCCTTTCCCACCAGAATGATGGCAGCAGAGAATTATAAACTCCCCTGGAGCTGGGGAGACGTCTTGTATTCATCTGCCGGGACTACCGCTCAGCCACATTTGTTTTGGATTTGCTATGTGCTAGATGGATTCGTCCGACATTTTGGACCCCTGGTCGAGAAGCTCACCAAAGAACAGAGGCATCTTGGAAACCTTTGTTGTTATTAGTTGCGTGATTGATTAGTAGCACCACAGTCACCTTTAGCATCTGCCTCTATAGGAAACAGGCTCATTGCCACTTCAGGGACGACTTCGTTGTGCGGAGTAACCCACACCTCGCAAAATCTTCCAGACATAGACTCCCGATCCCCAAATGGACTGTAGAAACTAGAAAAGCATGGGTGGAGGAAATACAATAGATAAAATAACAACATAATATAGTCAGAATGATAGGTCTTAGTTAGAAAGCACATGGATAACAAGTTCCTATACAAAACCACTGGCAGAAGAAATCATATAAAAGAAAACATGGTTATAATTTTAATCATAACTCGAAGGTAAGAAATCAAACCCCGGAGAAATGGAGACAGTGCTAACCCAAGACCCTAAGAGAACCTGGTTCTGGACGTATCTTCAAAAAGAACCCTGGTACCTGCTGCAGTTATAAAAATTTTCTTAAATTTTCAGGACAGTACAAATTTGACCATGCTGGAATCTCTCTCTCAATCTCTCTGGGCTCTCTCTGCTCTCTCTCTAAATGATCTCAGCTCACTCTCTCTTATGTTCAAGTAAGCATTCAATCTACCCCAACCTTCAACAGCCAAAACCTCGTGACCCTCCTCATAGAAAGTCCTGGGCTGACACAGGGATAATTAATTTCTCAGGCTAAACCAAATAACCAGAAAACACCTCTGTCCCACAAAGCGTCCATGATAAGATGGTGGGACAAGTTAAGCTGAGTACTGATTAGGAAACTGCCAGAACTCCTCTTCCTCTACATCCACTCAATCCTCTCCACCAACAGTCAGGTCTTTTACCCTGCAAATCCTGAGGTGCTGCCAGCCACTACAGTGCTACATCCAGCCTGTTCACATCATGTCCCCACCACCAAGTTCATCAACCTCATCAGCACCTCATTTTCCACGGCCAGGCCACAAAAGGTACTTTACCCCGAGAGACTGGAGACCCAGTTCATCTCGGTGGCCCCCCTTAAGGGCTCTAGCCTGCCCATGACCCTTCTGGTCACAGTAGACACTGCGGCAGACATTAGCCTGATCTCCAGGGCCCAAGTGCCAGCCGGTGCCATGGTTGATGAGAAAACCTGGTGGGAGATGAAGTGGATAGAGGGCCACACCATTACCGTTCCCATGGTCAAGCTCCAGGTCACGACACCTTGGGGCATGCTACCCCACCGCCTTGGCATGGTGGGTGGAATTCGGCCCGGAGTGGACTTCCTGTTGGGTCGGGACCTTTCTGGGAAGTCCTTCTCCAACGCCACTTTGCAGCCACACTACCTCCTCCACGGAGGCCCAGACTATAGGAGAACCTAATCAAGACAAAACCCCACCTTCCGCCCATCGAAGTGGTCAGCAGAAGGGGCACATACTAAACTGTTCTCGGCCTAGCCCTCTCCATTTGTGAAGGGGCGGCCAACAAAGAGGTCCTCCCTCTCCCCGAAGAGACGTTGAGGAGCAGTGCTGCTGTAGGATGTGTAAGCAGACAGACCACTCCACAAATTGGGAGGGCTGCCCAAGAAGCGACGCCCAGCGGACGCCCCTGAGCAAGACTCTCTGAGAGGCTCTGATCTCCAGCTGGGGCAGGAATCTCTGCCGCAGCCAAATTCAAGCGATCCGTGAGGTATTGCACTTCCGGAGCCTTGTCAGGCATGCCTGACCCTCAAACTGCTGCCAGTGCCACTTGCGAGCATTGAGCAGTGCCATGCTCCGTCTGGCACGGATGTTGAGCCACCAATTAAAGAGGATCATGTGCCTGGTCCAAATCATGAGGCAGATCCTCCTCCGGGAGATTCAGGATTCCCTGCGGCACTAATCATAGCAACCGGAGAGCCTCCAGCACCCGACACTTCTTCTTCATCAAATCAGTCCCCAGAGGATGAACCCCTGGTGGACCAAACTGTTACACCTTCTCTAGGAGACCAGGAACTGGCCTCCTCAGACACAGAGGTCGAGATTGCTCTTGCGCTGGTTGTCGCAGCAGCCGGAGTAGGGAGCCCTCCTGTAGCTTCTGAAGTTACCCCTGACTTCATGCCCTCTAGCCCTTCTGGCCTTTCCCCGGAGTCGGTGCCCTCATCACCTTCTAGGTCTGACACAGATAGGCCTTGGAGGAACCCAAAGAAGAAGAAGAACGGGTGGAAGAAAGCCCAGTAGTTGCAGAGCCATGAGCTCATCCTGGCATGAGTGCCCTCTTGGCCCAGTGCCTTACCATCTTAGAGTGATCCTGACCCCTTGCCCTGAAGAGGTAGCCAGTGTGATCTCTTTCTCATACAGTAGCCTAGACCAGATTAAGTACATCAGATTAGTAACCTTGTCCCTTCCATTTTCCATCGAGCTGCAGTAATCACGTAAGTATTGTAATTAAAATCAGACAATCTAAACTATGGTGAACAGAGCCACTACGCTCATGACACACTTGGCCTGAGACCTCATTGAGGCAAGCATTTATCATATTAGGTAAACCTCATGGATTAACCAGTAACTACCAATTGTGTTGCAGAAAACCTTGTAATTTAGCGAGTTCATTGTCCCTTACGTTGGTGCTACGGTTGTGTTAGGATAGGTTAGGCTAGGGAATACCATAGGATGCATCATTTGGCTAGGTCTAAAACATCACGATTATAGAAGGTAGCATGTAATAACCGTAAGCACCTTTAAGTACAGTTAGGATTCTGTAATGTAAGTGATCAAAGCTCATATCCTATCTAGGGTTAGGTAGATCTGTAGCTAATTAGACTGCATGGGACAAATCTGCTCAGGGGAGAAGAGTAACGTAATAGAGGCGAACAGCTTGCTTAGTACAGACCTTCACACCCGAAAAGGGGTGAAGGCCTTCTAAAGAGGGGGAGCTTTTATAAATATTCTGCTGTTCACCCTCTCTGCATTATTACATAAGAATACTATTCTAACAAAGACAGGAAGGCATCTCTGTCTATGCTAAGGGAAGCTCAGCAGGCAGATGTAGGTCTTAAGCTTCCTTTTGCTCTATTCTATGCATTCGGCAATGTTTTGTCAAATTTTAAGATTGCCGGAGGCATATAGGCATACTGATGCAAACAAACAACCCAGCTTTATGACCGCCCTTTTTTGACCCTGAAAGATGTCAGAGAGAGACTTGCTGTCACAAGGAGCACATTCTTTGTACATAACTAATTCTTTGTGCTTGCCTTCTTACTGTTTCACTGGTACTAGTGAGGTGAAACTGGGTATTTTCAAGACTTCTGATTGTCAGTTGCATACACAAGCGACCCACGTCAACGGTAAGTTTGAAATTTGCCAAATCTTCGTCAACTTGCTAGCATCTCTTTTCCTGAATTTCCATTTTCCTTTGTTTTCACCACTTCGCCACCATCTGCAAGAACCTGGTATAATCAGTTTTCTTTTAGTGAATAAGAATAATAAACTATTGCCCGTGTAAACTAGTAAGTAGGAATTAGGAAAGTTAAGTAAATAAGTTTCAGCCAGCTTTGTGTCTTGATCCCATTGTTCGGGAAGAGCCTTCAATTAGAAACTTGTGCTATATCTAATAGACATCCGTTGTGTTATAACCTGAAGCAAGGGAAAATTGACTGTGTCCAACGTAGTTCACTCGCTGTCACATTCTTTCTTTGTTGGAACTAATTGGGAAGTAAGGGGTTTGTTGTAATCCATTTGTTGCAGAGTAATCCGTTATCCCATATAGTGTTTCCCCCAACTGTTTGTCTTTGAGGTTACCTTTAGCTTTAATTGACAGGTTACATGTGCCATTGGCGATGCAGGGCCCCATAGATTACATTAAATAATTAATAAACTCATCAGCCAAGCCCCACATGTAACAATATATAGTCATTCATATCTGTAAACAGTCATGTACAATAGAAATTCTTCAGATGATCTCATCCCTTCGCTAACGCTACAAGTTTTGTGGAAATGAAATGCTAATTGTATTTCAAAATATAAGTTCTTTCTCACCGAATTTTTGAATAGCGAGTGAATGAATTGAACAGAGAACAAACCATAGATTTTAATATTCTGTTTACCTTTTTTCCCTAATCAACACTGAATGATGGACTGTATGTGAATATATAACATTTATTATCATGATCATTAACATTTTTACCTGGAATTTTTCCGTTTACGCGACTCGTTTTCAAATAACTCTCTCTATTCTCTGCTCTTATAGTGATTTTTCCACTTTGATTTACATCTGTGTTAGGCTTTTGTCTATTTTGTTCTCCTTCCATGACTACTGCTTTTCAGACTACCTTCTCCTCATTCCCCTTTTCATTACAAAACCAGACCTTCTCAGCTCTTGCAACCTTCATCTGTTATAATAGATATTGTCTGCAACTTCTGATTCCTTATGTCAGTTTAATTTTCAAGTTTTTTCAGAACGAACATTACAGTATATTGCTATCGATGATTAAACAGCTGCACATGATGATACCATATCTCATGTTATATAGAAACCCCTATTCGGAATAGTATTATCCGTTCTCAAGTTAAGCAGTTACTGCGGGAGATGGAGCCACTTTTAAATACCATATTATAAATAGGTTTATTACATTCTGAATTACAGCATTTGGCTTACAAGATATTATTTTCCTTCTGCTCATTAAAAAGTTTGATGTTTAGACATGAAACAAATGTAAATGACCAAAAAGTAATGATTTCATTATTTACTTGTTTAATATATTTCTTCTTATGACAGTCGTCGTAGTAAAATAATAATAATAATAATAATAATAATAATAATAATAATAATAATAATAATAATAATAATAATAATATGGGCGCTGTAGCAGAGTTGTTTAGCTCATCGATGGGCTGGATAAGCAACATTGGGGCTGGTCAGTCGCTGGATGGGTGACTGCTCTCTTCGGCGTTAATTCCTTGGAAAAGGGCCTTTACCATAATTTCGATGGGGCAGGGTCCAGCTATGGGTTAAATAGCAAAACTCAGCAATGATGAAAAGAAACGAAAGAATAAACGACACCGACGTAAATAGATCCTCTGGCAACAGAGGAGCTTTGTCCGGCAGCCAGCTATACAACCCAATCGACTGGGAGGACGGTCAGATACTTGGGGGTCGTCATCCATCAACTGACCACCACAACGACAGTAACCAGCAACCAGAGTCTGGAGCTACAGAGTCAAACCAGAAGAAGAAATGGACAAGAGAAGAAAATAAGGAGATGAAAATAAGGAAATATGGAGGTGCTACATCAGAAGCAACCTGACAGAAAGAGTATACAGAAGACTGGTCAACATCTGGAATTAGAGAAATAACACCCTCAAACAGAACAGAGGCTGGCAGACCAAGTAAGGAGCATAAAGAGAGGAACTGGAAAAAGAAATAACACCTAACAGTGAAGGAAAAGAAGACGAACTAAGAGACTATGACACAGAAAACGAGGGGAATGGTGAGCTACCAAACAACTGGGATAAGACTAGTAGAGGTTAACATCAGGAGAGGGATCTTTCAAGGCGACTCACTGTCCCCACTACTCTTCGTAGTAGCCATGATTCTCATGACAAAAGTACTGCAGAAAATGAATGCTGGATACCAACTCAAGAAAGGAGGCAACAGAATTAACCATCTGATGTTCATGGACGACATCAAGCTGTATGGTAAGAGCATCAAGGAAATAGATACCCTAATTCAGCCTTTAAGGGTTGTATCTGGGGACATCAGGATGGAGCTTGGAATAGAAAAATGTGCCTTGGTCAACATACAAAAAGGCAAAGTGACAAGGACTGAAGAGATAAAGCTACCCTATGGGAATAGCATCAAACACATAGATGAAACAGGATATAAATACCTGGGAATAATAGAAGGAGAGGATATAAAACTCCAAGAGATGAAGGACACAATTAGGAAAGAATATATGCAGAGACTTAAGGTGATACTCAAATCAAAACTCAACGCTGGAAACATGACGAAAGCCATAAACACATGGGCAGTACCAGTAATTAGATACAGCACGGGAGTAGTGGAGTGGATGAAGGCTGAACTCCGCAGCATAGACCAGAAAACTAGAAAACACATGACAATACACAAAGCACTACACCCAAGAGCGAATACAGACTATACATAACACGAAAGGAAGGGGGGAGAGGGCTAGTAAGCATAGAGGACTACGTCAACATCAAGAGCAAAGCACTTGGGAAATATCTGAAAACCAGTGAAGACAAGTGGCTGAGGAGTACATGGGAAGAAGGACTAATAAAAGTAGACGAAGACCCAGAAATATACAGAGACAGGAGAATAAAAAACAGAACAGAGAAATGGCACAACAAACCAATGCACGGACAGTACATGAGATAGACAAAAGAACTGACCAGCGATGAAACATGGCAATGGCTACAGAGGGGAGAACTCAAGAAGGAAACAGAAGGAATGCTAACTGCGGCACAAGATCAGACCCTGAGAACCAGGTATATCCAGAGAACAATGGATGGAAATAACATCTCACCCATATGCAGGAAGTGCAATATGACAGACGAGACCATAAACTACATAGCAAGCGAGTGTCCGGCGCTTGCACAGAACCAGTACAAAAAGAGGCAGAAGCCCTACACTGGAGCCTGTGCAAGAAACACCTGCTAGCTTGCAGTAATAAGTGGTACGAACATCAACCTGAGCGAGTGATAGAAAACGACCAGGCAAAGATCCTCTGGGACTATGGTATCGGAACAGATAGGGTGATACGTGGCAATAGACTAGACGTGATGTTGACTGACAAAATCAAGAAGAAAGTATCTCTCATTGATGTAGCAATACCATGGGACATCAGAGTAGATGAGAAAGAAAGAGAAAAAGCTGATGAGTATTAAGACCTGAAAATCGAAATATGAAGGATATGGAATATATATGCCAGTGGAAATTTTACCCATTATCCTAGGAACACTAGGCACGATTCCAAGATCCCTGAAAAGGAATCTGGAAAAACTAGATGCCGAAGTAGCTCCAGGACTCATGCAGAAAAGTGTGCTACTAGAAACAGCGCACATTGTGAGAAAAGTGATGGACTCCTAAGGAGGCAGGATGCAACCCGGAACCCAACACTATAAAAACCACCCAGTCGAATAGGATGATCGTGATAAAAAATATTAATAATGATAATAATGCTATGAGATTCATAATTTCGTGAAAAACAATGTGTAATAAAAATCCACAGTTATATAGTAAAAATATATTACTATGTAAAGTAAGCAAAGACTTTCGAACACTTGAAAGGTGTTCCTCATCAGTGCTAACGTTAGCACTGGTGAGGAACACCGTTCAAGTGTTCGAAAGTCTTTGTTTATTTTACATAGTAATATATTTACTATATAATTGTGATTTTTATTATGTAATAATAATAATAATAATAATAATAATAATAATAATAATAATAATAATAATAATTATTATTATTATTATTATTATTATTATTATTATTATTATTATTATTATTATTATTATTATTAGTTTTGGTTAAGAGTGTTTTTAATTAACTTCCAAATTGTTAAAATCAAGAATAACCTTTCCATTATCACAACGGATACGTTATTTATTTTTCACCAATGTATCATTTAGTTGCTAAATAGCGGTTGTAATAAAGTCTGACCGGTGTTATAAGGTCTGACGGTTCTGATAAAGTCTGGCGGTTGTAAGCCTTTTCACAGAGGATCGTAAAAGGATATTTTTATGCAGATTTATCAGCGCAACGTATCCACATTCATTCTTTGGTTTTCCCTTTGCCAGTCTGGGATATTACTGTAACGTTAGAGAAATGATTATTTACCATCACCACCGGTGACTCAAGAAATTATCAGCTATATTTGAAACGTTTGAATCCTGTTGGGGAGATTGTTAACTGTATTCAGGGAAATGGAAGAGAAAATTTATCCAAAAATAAATTTCATTAGAGCTGGAAAAACACAAAGATTTTAATGGATGAGACATTCCAACAATTGCTATCCTGGATTAGATGGAAAATTATGCAAACCATTACTTCCAGTTGTTGTCGGTATTAGTAAAATATTTATCCTGTTCCATGTACTGTATAAACATCCGGATTTTCTTGGTTTTTCCTGAGCAAAATGCAAATTGGAATCGAATACGTGGAATTATTCTTTTCCCTGCAAAAATCGCCATTGGTTCAAGGTTATCTGATGCTCAATGAAACTTTCATTTATTTTTTTATTTCTTAGCTGCCTTAGTTTTTTTATAGCACTGAAGAAACTTTATTACTGAATGTAAATGGTAACGTTGATAAACAAGAAAAGTAACTAAATTCTAACAACTTGAAATTTATGCGTAAAACATATTTGGTTAAGATCAGTCAGAATATACTCTTTATTTTATTCACAAAGCAATAATTGTATGCTTACTCATATGCACCTGTATGCGCACACTACGCTTAATCGTGTATACTTGCTCTTGTATGCTTTTAGAATATTTATAACTACAAAAAGGTGGTCCCGCATGTTTCGGAGGCTCAGGAATGTAATCCTCATTAAGGATTCTAATTAGATGTCGAACGCTTAGAAGAGACTATGGACATCTTTATATTGAAGACTATGGAATGGGAGGAGGGGGGAGGGGGAGACGTGAGGAGAATACCCTCATATCTTATTTTAAAGTGCACGAAATACTTTATTATTATTATTATTATTATTATTATTATTATTATCGGTAAAGAGTTCCTTAATGTGATTGTTTGAGGTAGTGAAAATATCACCACCAAGGAAATCAGATATCAGTTCCTAATAAGTCTGACTTTGAACAAGGATACAGGGACTTTATTGTATCTTCCCTTTTTCAAAACAAACAGGCAATTTGCTGAATCCATCAACAGAATATCAATTTCATGAAACAGCCTCTGGGCGGAAACGCATGTTTTACCGAATATTCTTGGTCTCGATGAAAACATATCATTCTTTCATAAGATTAATTA
>NC_089769.1:28419622-28424622 GCF_040412425.1 Macrobrachium rosenbergii
CCTGGGTCAGCAAATCCTTCTTCTTTGTCGACCTCTCTCAATAAACCTGTCTTTACACAAAGGGCTACTGGAATTAAACACTGGGATACAAAACTAGACTTTATTTGCAAATTTAACAAAAGTGATTCAGCAAAAGCTACAATCATGAAATGGAGTGAATTCCATACCCCTATAAATGGAAATCATTACTAGAGGAAATTCTGATACACAAACATTCCGGTTATTAATTCTATACCAGCTGATACTAGTGACTAACACCCTGGTCACCAAATAAAGTAATAAGGTCATAATTATTCTAAACCACATTAAATTTCATATAGTATGTAAAGAGTAAATACCACTTCCAAATATTCGTCCTCTCAGGATGAAACCAGAATTCAGGTTGAAAGAAACATATATTGAAACCTGAAATGGTGTTAACATACATATTCAAAACAGAAAAATGCACAGTGGAACAGGACAATGCATAATGGAGACATAGTGGGGTTTCACTGGAGCACTACTAGGTCTACCCAAAAACAATATCTGTAAAGAGATAAGTGTTCCTGAGTCATGGTACTCACTTTCTATGGTGACAAATAACAGATTTTCCAGTGGTGATCTTTCAACACTTCACCACTAACCAAAACAGACCCGTCTCTTGTTGAAGTCCCCCTGCAAGAGTCTATCCACCTGTTCACATACCATTCTCGAGTGCAACACACATACGCACTCACACAATCATTTCTTCCGGAAATGTGATGACCTCAGGCCAATGTTCGGTCACGCTGTCTCCATGGACTTAAATCATGATCAAATAGCTCTCTGTATCCAACTGAGCAAACTTCCAATGTCAACACAAATGCACCTGCAGCAGAAGCACCACTGACAGGTCAGCACATAGTTCTTCTAAAGTCACCCAAGACTTAATATATAATATATTTATATTAGGTACAGTAAATAAGATATATGCCCATAAATCAATACAATGGACAGCGGAGGAGGGTTTTGCTATACATATCCACCTTTGATGACTTGCAATAATGGCTTTGGTAATCCACAGAACTATTTTTACAGTTTTTAAAGATGAAATTTTAAATGATACAGAGAGCCTTAGGTTCAGGCCAAGGGGGTAAATATCTTCTTCAAAAAGTATCCAAATAGTAATGGTCGGTCTGATCTAGTTTCTAAGATCATTACAAGCTATTCATGTTGTTTTTCTTATCACTTACAAAAGCTTTGCATATCTGACCTCTCCAACAGATATGACTGTGAGGGCTGCTTTTCAATGAAAGGAAATCATAACTTTGCAGGGCAATGACCGCATAGGATGAAGTCGTTTATCTGTGCAGTTTGGATAGCATTTTCTATAGCTTAACTTTGTTTACTTGCATTAACTTTAAAGGCAACCAGTGATTGATAACCTTAGGGGTCTTTTATTTAAAGGATTATAGATAGGCACTTAAAGTTTCTGGTACACAGTCATAAGGTGGTGGCTCACTGTGGACAATAGCGCTTTTAGAGGTTTCAATGTGACATCAGTAGTCCACCCTTCATTCTTGGATTAATATCTAAAAGGCCCGGTAGGGGGTTAGTGCCGTCAGCTGCACCAACTTTTTTAGCCATTTACTTTATTTCATTCACGCTTCCTTCCTTCAGTCTTGGTGCCCAGCCTCTCTATTACTTCTAGTACAACTGTGGAGTATTCTTCCAGTTCAACACTCAGGCACCAGTACTTCATTCCTTTTACTTTCTGGATCTCTTGATCTTGCTGTCTAACTACTCCAACACCAACTTTTCTACTGCCTTAAGTACGGAATGGCCGAAATTGCCCCATACCAGTCAAATTCCTCAATATCAATCAAATCATATGCAAACGAAAGACCTTTCCCAATGTTTCTTGACTAGATGCTGATGGTCACTTGTCATATGAGGGTCGCTGGGTAAGGTTACATTTAAGGCCACTATTAATGTGTGAGCATTTACACCCCTTTGTGTGATCTTATCTAATGAGTGTAGAGACTACCTTTTCAGGCGATCATGTGTCTGGAAAGCATGTAGTAGCTTGAGTTCAGAAGGAATGCAGAGCTGGGATTGACGCTGATTATAAATTCCATTTAAGGTGTTAATTCCTTTAAACTGTGCAGCAGCAGCAGCAGCAGCAGCAGAGAGAGAGAGAGAGAGAGAGAGAGAGAGAGAGAGAGAGAGAGAGAGATATTAGGATGTATCCTAATATTCGTGCTAGAGGAAAAAGCCTATGTGAAATTCCTTCACTCATGTTTTCCCTTTGTGTTCACTTCCACGAAACTCCACTCATCCCCATCCCCATGGCTATAGATACCCAAGTAGGTCTTGGTCTTCCAAATCTCCTGGTGCCAGAGGAGCCCAAATGACTATGCCACGTACTGCTCAGCCCGCATGATTGGTATCAAGGGGATACACACACACGCATATATATATGTGTGTGTGCATGTATATATGTTTGTATATTCGGTCTATGAATATATCAGAGAGAGAGAGAGAGAGAGAGAGAGAGAGAGAGAGAGAGAGAGAGAGAGAGAGAGAGAGAGAGAGGGGGAATCACCGGAGGTGTAAGCGGTGGGAATCGTTTTCGATATGGATTATCTTCACCAGGGCTGGAGAGACAGAGTAACCTCTTGACTTTAATGATATCTCTGAAGTTTTGAGAAACAATTTTGGGCCAGAGCTATTGCTTGCTCTAACTTCCGAATTTCTTAAGATATGATTTCGTATTTTTTAAATTATTTTTCGCAGAAACTTCCCCGTTAACTAAGACTTACAGAAAACGTTTTGTTTTTCTTGGTTTATTAATGATATTAGTCCTTAAATTGTAACTCTTGACACCTTTATTCAAGTTTTATATAATTTTTTACGATTGAAATTGTTTATCTATTTCTGATGCCTTAGCAGTTTCATTCTTAAAACTTTGACTGTAAAAATGAGTGGATTTAATAAGAAGTATTGCACTCCAAAAGGGCTAGTGCAATATCACCAGTGAAGTTTTATATTTTTGAAAATGAAGCGGTTGAAAATTCCTGATGTGATTTTGAAAACTAATTAATCTGCTGGTACATTTCTGAAAGTAAGTTTTAACTCTCGCTCCATACTGTATAGATGTGTGTTGTTTTCTCCTTGGGAACCGAATATGGTTTAAAACCTTTCAACGCTGAATTTTTATTATGTAGTCACAAAACTTTTTTTTTAATATATCAGTTTCAGCATTGTATATTTCTCATGTTTATCTTTTGCGTGATACTATTTTGAAGTTATGGTTGGATCTCAAGGCACAATGACCTACTGGCCCAACATATGACTGACGTGCTATATAAATATATATATATATATATATATATATATATATATATATATATATATATATATATATATATATTATATATATATATATATATATATATATATATATATATATATATATATATAATATATATATATATATATATATATATATATATATATATATATATATATATATATATATATATATATATATATATATGATGATATATATTATATACTTTTATATATATGATTCATTCACTTTTATCAATGATTCATTATCACACATTACCACAGGTGAAAAATAAGAAATGGGGTGTAGGTCTGACCGGTTTCGACTTTATTTCCAAGCCATTGACGAAGGACTGATACAGAGTATGAGAAGTCACAAATATATATACTACATGAACAATACTGACGAACATACACAACCGTTAGAGACTACATATCCCCACTCAGGCCGGTGTCGAGGTAGGAGTGGCCTTTAAAACTCATTTGGCTAAAAATCACAATATACTCTCAGGGGACATTGCTGTTAAACAAACCATACGCCACTTCAGATCCACACCTGACAGGTGTCACGGAGGCGGAGTTTGGAAACTCATTAACATTACTACCCTCGTACTGTGTTTACAAATATGATAATCCTATTTTCATACATCTCTACTACCTACCTTAAAGTTTAAACAATTTACAAATTTCTTTTGATATTAAAGGATCAAGTTTATACATCCCTTAACTGATATTCATATTATGGTTGTAACTTTCTTTTATAAAGCTAGATTCAATGATGTTCCTTTCCAGTGCATTATTAGAATATACAATCCTTTTGCCCCTTCCCAGTTGATAGCATGATTGTTCTCACTAACATGTACAAATATACCACTGTTCCCTTGTGCATATCTCACATTTCTTATGTTGTTCAATTCTTTTTCCAGTGCTTTCCCGGTTTGGCCAATATAAAAGTTGTCACAAGACTTACACGGAATTTTATATACACACCCTTTAGTATTGTCAGGGGAGTTCTTGATAAGTACATTTTTCATTGTTGTATTGTTCTTAAATGCGACATTAAGACCAAAAATTCTTAAGAAGATGAGGATATCTTTCATATTATTATTATAAGGCAAAACAAGCAAATGTTTTGTGTTGTAAGGTTCTTTCTGGTTTTGATACATAGTCTTTTTTGCCGCTTCAAATGCACTGTTTAATACACTATCAGGATATTTCAATTTCTTGCCTGCATTCCTAATCTTATCTATTTCATCATCAATATATTCAGGGCTACATACCCGTAATGCTCTTAAAAACATAGATGAAAACACTGACTTTTTAACCTTATTGCTTAGTCCTATGTGCATTTCTATTCTGTCCAGTGGAGTGATATTGATCTGAGACCCATCACACGTGGAGCAAGGGTTGGCGGCCCTGTAAAATGAGCGAGCGGAAACATGGATGTCCACTCACTATTAAGGCCAAAACACATTTGAGAACAAACCTGAGTGCGCCTGAATGACTGTGAGGCCGGAGTGCCTTGGGGCCCAATATGGTCGCCCCTTCAGGTAGTGACATTCAATCTCTGCAGTGGCTCTCCCTCGGCAAGCTGTAACAGCAAAAGACATTTGGCAGCAGAGAGAAGTGATACAGGAAGGACAAAATGAAAGGATTATGCTATGTGGGCAGCCATTTGCACTTCGTTTGCA
>NC_089769.1:28429622-28432122 GCF_040412425.1 Macrobrachium rosenbergii
AACAAAAATAGACATTTATTAAGTAAAGCCTAACAACTCATCAGTGTAAAATGAAAATAAGCACGTTAGTTATGGAAATCCCCAAAAGCAAAAATCTCCCAGTCACTAAAAGAACATAATACGTGGGAACTAATTCCCATTCCCCTGTCAACATCTCCTAAAAGTTCCATGATAACACTAAGTCTCTTTCTAAGCAACTTTAAAAAGTCATCGTCTTCAGTTCCTTTTATATGCCAAGATTGACATATGGCTATCCATCTATTTCATCATCATTTTCCACTATGGTCATATTGCACGCATATCTGTGCAGATGCGTGTCCACCCTAATAAACCATGGTTCCATTGAAACATTCTGTCAAAAAAAAAAGAAGGAACCATCTCTGTTAAAAAAAAGTCAGATATCACCCCGATCATCAACACACCGCAACACATCATATAAATGTTTGACAGTGGTGCAAGAATAATCACCATAAAACAGGTCTGTAAAGGTTAGTAATTTTTCTAAGTCTCTACTCACTTTCAGCGAATGGGATTATGGGAATTCCAGTTCCAAGTATGTCCAACACATCCTTTTAAATTGGGCTGTCACACAAGAGTGCGCAATCTGTCACAAGCCTATTTGCTCCGAGCATCTTCGTAACGCACGAACTAACTTATATTTCTGTTAACACACCCAAAAATCCGATTAGAACCGGACCACAAAGTTCCATGGAAAGTTTCCTCTCTGGACACATGTTACTGTATCCGGGCACACTCCAAACAATGTTTAAGTCAACGGTGATCAATTGCTGACCCCTACAGCTGATTTAACACACATCCCCACTTGCAAGATTTGTTAAAAATTGCAAGAGGATGTACACCAATTCTACTTACAGGTGCACACACACACACAAACACACACACACACACACACACACACACACACACACACACACACACACACACATATATATATATATATATATATATATATATATATATATATATATATATATATATATATATTGTAATGAACTTATGTTCACAAATATTTAAGATTTAAGAGGTGGCAAGAGCAGGCTCGTTTTCATTTTAAAGATCAGTGCCACAAGGGATTATTTAAAGCCAAGGGGCAAAATCACCAAAAGAGCAAAAATAAGTCTAATCCTTCGGGCCAGCCCTAGGAGAGCTGTTAATCAGCTCAGTGGTCTGGTTTCAACTAAGGTATACTTACTTACTGTAGAGCAAAAACACAGAAAAACACTCAAAGAGGATAACGAAAAATACTGAACAATCTTAATTATTTATTACAAAAAAAATTAATAATAACTTAAATGAAACCCCACAAAAAGAACTGAATAAGGGTGGACAAAAAAAACCTTCACCTAACTTCAACTTTCACACGATAGATCGAGAGACAGTGATTAGGAGGAGGAAGGAAAACAACCTGTTCCTATGAAAGCCCTGAAAACTTTAGTATGAGAGAATGAAAGGGGGAAGAGCCTTAATCCTAAATTTTACAAATAAACCTTAATATTACATACTTAATAAATCACTCAAATAAACTGACGATGTTAATAACCTTTAACCCACGCCCAGGGTTATAGCACGTTGTATTTGATTTATAGAAGTGGCAGCACCACACACATGGCTGTCCAAAAACAGTTCTGGAGCCACAAGGAGTTTGCAGCCGGAGGGTACAGAGCACTTACACCCATCAGCAACGTCTATATACAGTGAATACAGTTTATACCCTTACCGGCTATCAAAACAGAATCAGGCGTTTTCACGACTCTGGAGGTAGCAGGACGAAGGCACACAGGACGAGGGAAAAGACAGGCTGTCCTTCCAAGGGAACAGGCGAGTCCAAGGATGCAAGGCAAATAGTAGATACAGGGGAGCACAGGCAGTGCCCTCCAGAATGCACGGGGATGGTGTCCGACCAAAGCAAAGGAGATGCCCCTCAGTAAGCAGAAGGGACGAAGCTGCAACAATGTCTCCAGGCAGAGGAAAACCAGCAACGTCTTCAGTAACACAGAAGAAGGGAGGGCCCCAGATTTTACAAAGTCCTTCAAACTGTAGGAAATCTCCAACATAGTATCCTGTGTAAACAGAGTGTGCAAAAACCTCCAAGATAAGGAGCCGAATGCACACTGCCCTCATCCTCAACCAACGGCCCCCACCAAACGTGAAGCAACGAACAGGGAATCACCAAACAAGCATTCAGCCAACTAAATACAAGAAAAGAAAGAAAAAAAAACAACTTTCATGGCCGAGGTACCACTTCAATAATAACAACCTTCAGTGGAGCGAGAAGAACCTTAACCAGCTTTTCTTGGGGCACAAAAAAAATTAAGTTGAAATCAACTGAAAGTAATTTACTTTAAAAGGCCATGAATAAAAATTAAGCAAATTATTACAATATAATACACATACATATAATATAATATATATATATATATATATATATATATATATATATATATATATATATATATATATATATATATATTTTATATAT
>NC_089769.1:28439622-28444622 GCF_040412425.1 Macrobrachium rosenbergii
TATATATATATATATATATATATATATATATATATATATATATATATATATATATATATATATATATATATATATATATATATATATATATATATATATATATATATAAATTTCTGATATAGGGGATCAGAAGGTCTACTCAGGTCAGGGCGTTATCCTCTGGGACACAATATGGAATGAGAGCAACTGCACCTAATTACCTGGGCAAGCTAATGCATGCCAGAAGTTTTAACTTCCCGACTCGCAATGGGTCATTGCTGGAGTCGGGAAGATCTCGCAAGCAGTTAGCTTGCCCAGGTAATTTTTTGAGTATGCTTGTTCCAACTTTTTAGACAAATGGCCGAGTGTATCCAAACTGAAAGAAATTGAAGAAATTTATTTGTTCCACACGTGATTGTGTGTTGATGATTTCGAATCTTATTATTCACAGGAGGGATAATTCAATGAAATGTTGTCTATTGGGTCATTGCTGAGTCAGGAAGTTGGGAAAAGTCTATCTGGTATGCAAGCAGTTACTTGCCCAGGTATTCCTTGTGCAGTTGCTCTCAGGTTCAAACTTTTTTAGACTTGTATAGACCCATGGATAACGCCTTTGCTTTCCACCTGAGAGATCTGGGTTTTATCCCCCGACGTGAGTCAGAAATTTATTTTGTTCCCACGTGATTATGTGTTGATGATTTTCTATCTCATTCACTCAGAAGGGATAATTTGAAAATGAAATGTTGTCTATTGGGTCATTGCTGAGTCGGGAAGAGGGAAAACTGGTATGCAAGCAGTTAGCTTGCCCAGGTAATTCCTTGGGTGCAGTTGCTCTCAGGTTCCAACTTCTTTTAGAATATGGCCCAGTGGATAACGCCCTTGCTTTCCACCTGAGAGACCTGGGTTCATCTGGACGTGAGTCAGAAATTTATTTCTGTTCCATACGTGATTGTGTTTGATGATTTCTATCTTATTCACTCCAGAAGGATAATTCGAATGAAATGTTGTCTATTGGGTCATTTAAGAGGGAATTGTCGCTGGTATTAGAGTTATTACATATTCCTTATGCAGTTGCTCTCAGGTTCCAACTTCTTTTAGACTTGTATGGCCCAGTGGATAACGCCTTTGCTTTCCACCTGAGAGACCTGGGTTCGATCCCGACGTGAGTCAGAAATTTATTTCTGTTCCACACGTGATTGTGTGTTTTTGATTTCTATCTTATTCACAGAAGGGATAATTCCCATGAAATGTTGTCTATTGGGTCATTGCTGAAGGAAGTTGGGGAAAACTCGCTGGTATGCAAAGTTGCAGCTGCCCAGGTAATTCCATGGGTTATCTCAGGTTCCAACTTTGAGACTTGCATGGGCAGTGGATCTCGAGTCTCCACCTGAAGACCTGGGTTCGATCGACGTGAGTCAGAAATTTATTTCTGTTCACACGTGATTGTGTGTTGATGATTTCTATCTTATTCACTCAGAAGGGATAATTCAATGAAATGTTGTCTATTGGGTCATTCTGAGTCAGGAAGTTGGGGAAAACTCTGTATGCAAGCAGTTAGCTTGATAACTGGGTGCAGTTGCTCTCAGGTTCCAACTAGTCTGTATGGCCCAGTGGATAACGCCTTTGCTTTCCACCTGAGAGACACCATCCCACCAGTCACCAAATTTCTGTTCCACACGTGATTGTGTGTTGATGATTTCTATCTTATTCACTCAGAAGGGATAATTCAATGAAATGTTGTCTATTGGGTCATTTGAGTCTCAAGTTGGGGAAAACTCAACTGGTATGCAAGCAGTTAGCTTGCCCAGGTAATTCCTGGGTGCAGTTGCTCTCAGGTTCCAACTTCTTTTAGACTAATGGCCCAGTGGATAACGCCCTTGCTTTCCACCTGAGAGACCTGGGTTATATGAGTCAGAAATTTATTTCTGTTCCACATGATTTGTGTTGATGATTTCTATCTTATTCACTCCAGAAGGGATAATTCAATGAAATGTTGTCTATTGGGTCATTGCTGAGTAGTTGGAAAATATATATATAGCAGTTAGCTTGCCCAGGTAATATGGGTGCAGTTGCTCTCAGGTTCCAACTTCTTTTAGACTTATATGGCCTAGTGGATACATGCCCTTGCTTTCCACCTAGAGACCTGGGTTACATACAGTAGTAGAAATTTATTTCTGTTCCACACGTGATTGTGTGTTGATGATTTCTATCTTATTCACTCCAGAAGGGATAATTCGAATGAAATGTTGTCTATTGGGTCATTGCTGTGTCGGGAAGTTGGGAAAATTTATGGTATGCAAGCAGTTAGCTTGCCCAGGTAATATATATAGTTGCTCTAGGTTCCAATATTTATACTTGTATGGCCCAGTGGATACGCCCTTGCTTTCCACCTAGACCTGGGTTCGATACGTGAGTCAGAAATTTATTTCTGTTCCACACGTGATTGTATGTTGATGATTTATATATATATATATATATATATATATATATATATATATATATATATGTATATACATATATTCTTTTGATAGGCATGGATACAAAAAAAAAATAAACAAATCCTCATTGACTGCCATGTTCATCCTCTGACTGTTGAATAAGGGATGAGGGATCTTTTCAGAAGACTTCCGCAGTCACAGCCACTTTATATTCCTACACTTAAGTTAGTCGGCAACGTGTTTACCTACCAGGGAAAATTAAGCAACATACTTCTGAACTGCCCACAATGTCAAGGTTTCTCGACCATAAAGTTTTGTTTTTTCATTTCCATACCTCTTCCTACCTCTCACATGTAAATACAATGGTTTAGAGGTTCTCCTCAATAGAGGAAGAATTATGAGTTGATTCCTATGTGATAAGAAATGTTTTACCTGACGTAAGCAGTTTATTCGATCTTTGTATTCTTTTGTTGTGAGATCATGTTATAATGATGATGATGATGATTATTATTATTATTCAGAAGATGAACCCTATTCACCTGGAACAAGCCCACATTGGCCATTGACCTGAAATTCAAACCTCCAAAGAATATGGTGCTCATTAGGAAGTAAGAGAAAGTAAATAGTGGAGCAGCTTAATGTGATTTTTCGCCAGAAGCGTTCATTTGATGATACAATCATGAAATTTAGTGTGAATATTCTCTGTAAGTCCCTTTTTGAGAAAAAAAGTGCGAGCCATCAAATATTCCAATATGGGCCCCAGCAGACCAAAAACAGCCATAAACCTTAAAAACGTCGACCTCTGTCCATTTATTTCCAACTTTTTCTACTAAAAAAAGGCTACTAATGAAGGAAAGGCAAAGAGGATAAGCTCTTATTTCTATATAATGTCCCAAAGGATTGCAAACTACAGAGCAGTTCTGCAGTCAATCAATACTATCGTTCCTGCGGCAGGGGGGATTCTGCAGAAAGCAATTATGGCAAACGTAAGGTTTTGGCACCAAAAACCCAGTTGCTTTGGGGAGATGAAGCTCAGTATCAGAGTAAAGACTATTCATGTATGAGAAGGAAAACTCTTCATTATCAGCTAAACTGCAAGTTTAGTATCCCAAATGCTATATAATGAGCCCCCCAAAAATTAGATAGCTGCACCTGAACTGACAGGATGTACCAGCGTGGGAGAGCCCAGCCAAGGATGGCAGGGGCTTTGACGTTATCCGGATGGTGTACAGATCACACAGGATTTAAATGATGTTGTATCCCATACATGAAAGTGAGCGATGGTGGTAAAAGAATAAATCCTCGGCCAGCTCTACTTAAGTCAAAGTATCTTGTCATTGATGTCAAACCAAAAATGCAAACTGACTGGAGTGAACGTTGTCTTTGTCAAGAGGACAAAAGTGATGAAACACTAATTTCACCTCTTAGCATATTTCAGAGGGAACAGGACTCTGCTGGATATGTTAATCTTACAAAAAATGTACCATTGTTTCATGCTCTTATTGATATGCCAATATCATTTGATCCAGCACGGGTAGAAACTACATTGATACGAAAAAAGCAAAATATCATAACAGCTGCAGACTTTTGTTTAAAATACCAAACTAAAAAGAGCACAGAAGAGAACAGTGACTCCCAGTACATCAGGCACAGAAGAAAACCGTGGAAGGAGATCAAGAACCCCAGATCGTCCAGAGGTACAATGCTTTTTGTGTGAAGAAGAGGATGAAATATCAATTTTAAGACAAGCAGTGACAATGCAGGTGAATGAAAGGATCAGTCAATGTGCCAAGACCCTAAACCACGGAAAGCTCCTTACAAAGTTAAATGCTGGTGATGATGTTGATCTAGAAATGAAGTATCACCCACGATGCTTGGCAGACTTATACAACTCAGAGAGAGCACATTTTAATCCGATAAAGCAAGAGGAGAATCGCCATGATCAATGGAAAGAGTTATATGATGTAGCTTTTTTTGAACTTGTTATCTACATCATTGATAGCAAGGTTATTAATACAGAAACATCACCCGTAATATTCAGACTTGCTGATCTAGCTTCCCTATACAATCGCCGGCTACAGCAACTAGGTGTAGACTCCCCAGACGTCAATACCACCAGAATAAAAGAGCAGTTACTCTCTATGATCCCTGAGCTTGAGGCCCATAGGAAAGGGCGTGATATTCTTCTAGCATTCAGAAAAGACATTGGCACAATTCTGTCTGATGCTAGCAAGTACAGTGAAGCTGTCCATCTGGATAAAGCTGCAGTTATCATTCAAAGAGAAATGCTTGCTCATAAGACAAAATTCAGTCAAGATTTACAAGAAGGACTTGGAAAGGAAGCTGTTCCACTGGCATTTCTACAGAGCGTTTGCAGCATTGTGCATGGTGTTGACATCAGGTCCCATCTTGGCCATGGTGTTGCACTGTCAGATTTTGCTATTGCACAACTTTTACAATACAACTGCTACTCTCAGTATATTGAAGGATCAAAAACCCGCAGACATGCAAAGCACCGTGAAACACCTTTTCTCATATATATTGGGATGAAAGTGTTTGCTGAAACAAGAAAAAGAGAATTAA
>NC_089769.1:28449622-28499622 GCF_040412425.1 Macrobrachium rosenbergii
ATCATTAATTTTAATATGAATTTTATATGGTATTAGGGATAAACTTTTAAGATGTTACCTGACGCTAACAAAATTATGCTCCGATTAATGTACTTGTAGCGTTCTTAGTGTTCGCCCAGAATCCGAGATTTCCCCTACACTATGTGAAGCCCTGTGAAACATGCAGCAGATGCCTTCTGCTTATTCGACCGATTACTGTAAGTCCAGTTTAGGACACTGACACGGAACAGACTTAAGTAAAAATATAGCGCCATATTAACTACAGAATAAGTTCGTCAGCTTTCAATGATGCTATTAGGACCATGAAAAGTACGGAAAATATGGTTTCATGAGAAGACAGGGACGAATGTACTAACGCTCATTGGGCTGAAGAGAAAATTAATTATTTAAGCTGATGAATATGAAAAGATAGCAACAAAAGCTTTAGACCAGTATGGAAGGAACGTTAAATGTTCTCTCCAAACTGGTTTTGATTGAAGACAGGGGATGCTGGCCGCATTAGAAGCTAAGAATGTAGTTGAGAAAAAAGAGCGAATGTGATTTACAATAATGGAAAACAAATTTCCAAGCAGTCCTGAGAAAGATGGTAACGACGAAGAGGGTGAGGAAGGAGAATATGTTATCTCTTCACAAAGCTACGAAAGAAATGTCAGAAGTCAAAGAGCTTAATTTTTTTTTTCTTTATCAGTAAACCTGTCTTTTCCCACCCGCCATAACATCAGTGTTTGATTCTGTCGATTTCCTTAAACATGACGTCGTTATTTGCTTGTGCCTTCCTTTTGATGGAACTGTTATCGTAACTCTCTCTCTCTCTCTCTCTCTCTCTCTCTCTCTCTCTCTCTCTGCGGGCGAGTTGAGTTTTGGCCTTCAAACATTAACGTTTTTGTTTATTTTTTCAGACTGAACAGGTAGAAGGTAAAGAAGTGGGCAGGAAGGGACCACGCTTGGAATTTTGCACCTTTTCCTATAATTTTTTTCTGAAAGCAATCCTGCTCGCTCATATTTTTGGATATTTGCCTGTTATATTTTTCTTTTATCTCTCTTTACGGGAGCATGTGTTTCCTAAGAATATAAATTATATATATGCAACTGGATAGCCATGAAGGTCGGTTTTTGCTGTACATGTCTCGTTACGTGTTAACTGCCTATCCCGCCATCAATACCTTGGACGCAAAAAAAAAAAAAAAAAAAAAAAAATCCATTCATAGTGTAGTTGGGTGTACTTAGGAGAGAATGTGTACAACTTGCATAATTTTCTACATTGCTTGATTTTACTGCAAAAAAAAAAATCCAAAATTGATTAAAAAATAGAACAAGAACCGCTGCAATATGTTATTAATCGACTTTAATACCCAGGAAAGATTCACAAGGTTGCAGGTGTATGTAAATATTCATGTTAGAATTGAATATTTACATTTAGATAAGCCAGGAACGTCCGCAAAAAATGCAAAATGCCGTTGTTTCTCTCTTCTCAATTAATTTGAGTAAACGGTCGATATTTTATCCGGGATGTGATTTAAAAACATCTTTAGTAACATCATAGATGGCTAATGCACGATAACACCATTAAAGAAACTCAGCTCTTTAATAATAAGGCAGACGAACCTGAGAGCCGTATCGTTATTACTCAGATAGCAAAGAATAACGTAACATTTTCTCCAAGTCAAGAGATTCCGTTCAGCCTAAATATGCCACTGTAGGATGGGGATGATGCTTTCTGAATATTGAATCATTTCGAGTGATGTACCTGTGGCATATTCCTGAGGTACCTCCCGTTGATGCGACTGACGTGGAAATCTTCGTTGCGAACAAATGCTTCTGATTTATAAATCTTTTACTTCGCTGGGTTCTTAGGAAGAATATTCTCCCACTTGCTAGTAAGGGAAATAATAGAATTTTAACCAAGGAGATGTATGATTTTACCATCTCTCTCTCTCTCTCTCTCTCTCTCTCTCTCTCTCTCTCTCTCTCTCTCTCTCTCTCTCTGCTGTTAGATTACAACCCACTTCACTTCAACTTCTGGGTTTGTTATCTGTCTTAAAGCATCTTCGGAAATTATTTTCTAAATCCTTTTCCATTTTGATCCATCACATGGGAGCAATATGAATGACGCATATTTCAGTTAAATATACAGAATAAGATAAGGATCACAACTTAAGATAATTCTAGGGAATATACTGACTATAACTTTTGAAATACAATCAGCGAAGCGTTTATTAGCCGCTGGAGCCGTTTCAGGTGGCAATTACAATAACTGCTGAAATTTACATCTGAAATTAAGTTACTGGGAAGAGGCTTTTATGGGGCCAGTGACGTTATATAGTCTCCCTGAAATTGTAACAGGTTAGAATGCTAAGCTCTGGATAATAATAATAATAATAATAATAATAATAATAATAATAATAATAATAATAATAATAATAATAATAATAATAATTAATTATTTAATTAATTTTCTCAGCTGCATGTATTCACCTTTCAATACCTCTGCGTACTGAAGTTATTTTTAATAGTTATGTTTTTATGTAGTATCAAACAGGAAATCAATGATCTGTTCAAGAACTTTAGTTTTCAGTTTATGCTACCAATAGAACGTCCTTTCGACATTTTCTAGTAATGATAACTACAATAAAAATATTATTGACGACATTCTATGTTATGATCTTTACAGTTCCTTTCCTTCCCACCTTGCCTCCCTAAACTTTTAACAGCATTCGGCCAGAACCCTTTATGTAAATTGGAGGATTACACACCTACTTAGACTTGACTTGAGAGGCGCTTTCCATTAAAACGGGCCCTAAGCTCGTGCAGCGTCACCTTTTGTCTCCCTGTGCTTTAATTAACGACAGTGGCTGTCCTCATCCTGTATTACGACCGTTACCAGCTCCTTGGTCTTAATGGAACAACGTACATCTTGAGGGTAATTTTTTGCCTACTCTCTCTCTCTCTCTCTCTCTCTCTCTCTCTCTCTCTCTGTTTGCCACAAGTTATGTAACTACGGTAGTCTTGGTCCTTTCCTGAAGAAGAGTTTCATGATGTATTAGGTGAGTATGACTGTAGCGTCCTTTTGATGCTTTATAAATAAGTACCAATAAGGGGATTACATATCAAATAATTTTGCCTATAGATACTGAGGTCTATAAGAAAATGGAAGAGTTCAACGGCATAAACGTATGAATAATAATAATATAAGAATTACGAAGACATTCACGCCGAATATCGTTGAGAGGTTTTACCAATATGATTTGGCGTTGAGGTCTTGTGATATGATATTTAGGAATTTGACCTTAACAATAACCTGAGGTATCAGTTAAATAGACTTTGTATTTTCCCGACCTTTTTTCTTATAAAAAAATAACCTACATCTTATTTTGAATTAGATAAGTTCATTGTTGTGGCCAACATTTTGGAAATAATTTTACACTAAGTTTTCTGAGATGGTCGATTGTGAATCAAGCTCCGCTAAATCAAATTTTAGTCCCAGAAGAATTCGATTAAAAAAGATTGTTGTAAGGTTTAGTTTAGTATCCAAAATACTGGAAGAAATTTCAGAGAACTGGTATACATTAAACTGTTCGACAATACTGTCTTTTCACTGAGAAATATTTTCTTTTTGAAAAAATTTTTCTATTCTGTTTTCTTCACATTTTCTTCTCGCTTCACAAGTTAATTTTTTGCATTTTAATCATGAAATACTATGTATATTTTTATCGTGCTGCAATTAATCAGGCAACTTTCCTGATATTCTATTTGTAAATAATAATAATAATAATAATAATAATAATAATAATAATAATAATAATAATAATAATAATAATAATAATAATAATATCTCAGAAGAAAACTCTCTCAAACAAACTTCATTGAACAGAATGGCCGTCTGGATACCATAGAGTTTGTAATGTAGTTTCTCAATCTCTCGAATGAGTTTCTTTGTATCAGTAGGTGAATTATGCAGCAGCAGCCCAATGTTCATATATTCCTTGACGTTTCGCTAGGACTTTCTACTATTTTACAAAAGGTGAGTGAATCCAAAGATTGATTTTGTTATTGTCTGCATTTAGCCAGCAACTTGCCAGCATGGGCTCCTGCTCACTGAGTAGCCCGTAGCAGAAAATGTTATCCGGAAAGAGACAACCACTGGTTATCAAGGAAAGGTAGAAAAGGACGGACAAGTTTATAAACCCCTTTAAACCTTGCAGTGAAAAAAAATTCGACAACAATTTGGGCACTTGTTTTCCACTGCCTCTCCCCGCTTGTAGGTGTTGAAGCACTGCTTTGTAGTGTATGGTTTGCTTCACATGCCACACCTCTCCTTTGCTGTGCAGTGGCTGCTGTGGTGGCCAAATCTCTGGCACTTGTAGCAGCTTAGTGGCTTGGGTGTGAAGGCCTCAGTGGAGAAGAATCCCCATACTCCAAGGGAAACTTGAGTAGGAATATCTCCTTGGAAGGTGGCAGTGACCTTTCTCGTGGGATTTCCAGACTTTCCAATGCATCTCTGGACTCCCAAAACATTCTGGAGCCATAGAATTGGATCTAAAAACTTTTCTAACTCGTTCAGGTGGATCCGGCAGCTGGAAGTCAGTGCTGACTCAGAGAAGTTCGGCAGTGTCTTCCTTCTGGTTCAGCATCCTCCTCTTGGCTTTCCTCAGTTTTTGTACTGTTGTCCATCCTTCGGTCCCTTACTCGGCAACAGGAGGGCATGATGGCACAGGGTCTTCTACTGGTGATCTTGGAAAAGAGGCTGTCTCTGACAGGGGCAAAAGAACTTCATCCTGGCCTTCAATAGGAGCGTGGGGTGAATCTACATCAACGAATTCGCCATTTCTGAAGAGGAGACTGCATCTATAAGTTACCGGTTCATTGGTCACTGGGTGGGCTGCCATGCTCAGGAAGTAATGCCTCTGGCTTGCAGGTGACGTTCTCAGCAAAAGCCAGAGGTATAACTATGGCATATTTATACCCACAAATGGGCTTACGTAGATCTTTGGTGACTTTTGATTGGTTGTCAAAGTGGGGGCGGGGTGGGGGGAGCTCCTCCTATTGGATAGGAGTGGGATGACTCATCCAGGAGAGTCTAGTGGATTACCAGTCCTCCACTGACGAGCATGCCCTTCTCCAGATGGGGCTGAGCTGTCATGTGTTGTAAAGGTCTAAACCTAGGACAAAATGTGTTGAAATTGAGGTCCTCCTAGATTCCATCTTCTTCCTGGAAGACCACGGCCTCATTACGACCGCTAACAATCTTCAGCTTCTCTTTCTGGTGAAGGTTCTGACAGAGTGGGGAGCCTGTCACAGCTTCTTCATGATGGGAGAAATGAAGGAAGCCACGAAAAAACTCTGTAAGAGGGAGGACATTGTACTGTAATCTGTCGAACGGATAAGAAAGCTGCCTTCGCCCTGATCCGCTAAGTGGAGTAACATTGAATCACGAGAAGCTCTGTCGAGACAATTAATGCCGCAGTAGATGCTGTACAAGTATCCAAGATTCTTGGGGGTTAATGATGTTGGCTACATTTTATGACAGTGTAAAAACCCACAGGGTCAACAACCCTGTCTGCCCCATAATAAGCCAATGTCTGACTCCAACCTACCTTCTCGCCTAGTGAACTCTGCATTGCTTCGTTCATAGAGTTTCTTGAAGGCTTAGCTTTGTATCATCCCAGGGCATCATCACATTGTTGGATGTGGAGGGCCTTTTTACCAACATGCCCCTAGATGAAATGATACAGATGATCATTGACAGAGTCTACAGAGATGATTCTACCCTAATATTGAACGTTCCATAGGCATCCCTTCAGTGCCTGCTCAAGATTTGCATGAAGGTGGCCACATTCACTGATCAACTAGGGCATATGTAGACACAGATTGGCAGAGTACCCGTGGGTTCCCCTGTTGTGGTGCTGTTCACCAACTTTGATGTGGGGGTTGTCAAGCAGTGTGTCTTCTGTAGGGACACTCAGGCGTAACATTGAGGAGGAATCAGTTCTCTGCAATTTATGTGAGAGAAGTGCAGATGACACCATTCCCTTTTGGGATGTCCAATTCACCAGCACTCCTCAAGGCTTTTATACACAGGTCTGCCATAAGCCAACTAACATCGGGGTCTGCCCCAACAGTAGTTCATCATGCCCTCCCACACTATTCTTGGAATACCACTTCCAATGAGCTCAAACATGTTGCCCAAACCCTGGTGGCTAATGGATATTCTTACTGTCAGGTTATCAGGGTGACAAGAAATGCCGTCGATATGTGGTATTGCCAGGACAACCACGCCCCACTCAAGAGTGATAGGACAATTAGACTGTTCTACAAGGGCTACATGAACACCAGGTATAAGAATGACGAGGCTTCCCTGAAGAACATCATCAGCACCCACCTAAAACCCACTAATGCAAATAAAAAAAGTTGACCTTATGATCTACTACAATGATCAGAAGACTTCCCAGTGCCTCATGAGGAACAGCCTCATCACTAGCAATGATACCATGAAGAGGAGAGGAGTGGTTTACCAAATATCTTGCCCTGTTATGATTATGACTCGACTCTCCAAGAGAATTGCTGTTCACCTGTATGAAGGAGCAGTATACCAACACTACATGAGAGAACACAGCAGTCTTCCCCACACAAACAGGTCAAAAGGGGCTTAAAAATCCTGGATGGCGACAACAGCCATCGCCGCCTCCAATAAAATGAGTCCTTCACTATCCTCTGGTGGAGACCATCGCTGAATGTAACCTAGGAGACCCTTCTTACTGCCGTCAGGAGGACGGCAAGGCACATCACTGGGATAACAATTCAGCTGCCTGCTACTTCATGCAGTGCGCCATATGACAGAACTCCCAGGACCTGGTGCCAGACTCTCCCGGGTGAGCCATTCCGCTCCCAGCCAATAGGGGGATGCCCGCAGCTTTGACAACCAATAAAAAATTGTCAAAGATTTCTGTAAGCCCGATAGGACGTATAAATATGACATAGTTGTACCCATTGCAAGCTCAATGACAACCAGACGGCCATTCTGCTCATTGAAATAATAATAATAATAATAATAATAATAATAATAATAATAATAATAATAATAATAATATTATTATTATTACTAATACTTATTATTATTATTATTATTATTATTATTATTAGTAAAAAAAAATATGTTTTTTAAGTGGTTCCAAACTTTATCATTACAATGAGAATTCGATATTTTTCTTTTCTTTTCCTCCCTGAAACACTTGATTAAACATGAAAATTATCTGACATTTTAGTAGGTTGTGCAGAGCTAGAAAAAGGCTCACTCTTGATTTGAAACAAAGATTATCATGAAAAGTGCATTTCGTGTGAACGAGGAATGACGGAAGTAATACATAAGTAGCAGCCGGTGTTTTTACATTTTCTAGTATCGTTCAGTTACCTGCTATCGATTGTCTTCTTTTCTTTCTCCTCCTGTCAGGGTCCTAAAAAGCTGAGGTCACCGTTAAAAAAACAAGAACAAGAAAAACAAAACAAAATACACGCGTAACAGAAACGAGAATAGTAACAGTCTTTGACGAAATTTTTTTTAGCATTCTCTCTCTCTCTCTCTCTCTCTCTCTCTCTCTCTCTCTCTCTCTCTCTCTCTCTCTCTCTCTCTCTCTCTGCATAATTATTTTGAACCTGCAACACTTATGTGCACAGCATCTGCAAAATTTTTTATGTATCTATGCACACACAAAAGAAAAATAAAAGGCGCTTAGTGCCACGCCTCGAGGGTGGAAAAATGAAATTGAAATGAAATATAGTTCTTCACTTTTATCTATCATTTGAGTATAAAGCTTAGTCGAGCGGAACATCTTGGTAAAATCTTGATCTTACCAAAGCAGGAGCATCCACTGGAAGTGAAGGAGGAGAACGCCTATGAATATACGAAATTAAATAATTTTTCAAAGGAAAAAGAAACAAAATATTTTGAAAAAATGGGAGGAAGAAGAAACGGACAATCATCTGAATGTGGGATATTAAGATGATGCTAAATTTCCAAGGTCCTCAGGGAAGTGAATGACTGAAGGTGAGAAAAGAAGTTAGATGTACTTTACATATAATGTAGATGGAGCTCTGTGAAACATTTAAGAGACTGGTTTGTTACTTTTTAGAGGCGATGAAACGGAATGAGGAACAAGTAAGCGAAGTAACTACGAGCTCCTCCCATCATCTTTGCAAAGAATCTGCATGGAATTTTCCTCCGTTACAAAAATAGGTGGGGTTATGACAACTCTTCTGAAGGTTTTTACTTTTATTTAGAAAAAGTACTACTTCCCCATAAGATTAATGAGGTACCGGAATGAATGCTACACTTAGATTATATAAGCAAACCATTTAAAACTACGGTGAGATGCTCAGATGCGGTTTTGTGCACTGTAACAAAACTCCAGTAAGAGAAACATATTTAAATAAATGATTGTAAATTTTATCGTACATTGGATAAAGTACTGTTTTCTTCAGAAACTCAGAGTTCTCCAGAAAAGCAAGGGTCATTGATCTGTTAATCCAGGAGCTCTTTCCTCTTGCTCTGACCAACACCTCGTTAGTTTTGCTCTTCCTGTATGACATGGTAGTAAAACTTTCATGGCCTTTGAATCCTCTCCTGCGCCCTTTAAGACATTTATATGGTTTCTGGATCCACAGAGATATGTAATATCTCATCCTTATATCTACATCTAGGGATTGTTCGTTCAGGTTTAAATACTCAGTCGAGGGCTGTGGACTTCAACTAACGGCTGGTGAGGTATCGACGGGCTGGCAGACGCTCGAAAGGCTAGTAACTTTCATCTGCTAGATTTTTATTATTTTATAGGTAACACGGTCGAACTTTTTAAATATGTCAATGTAATCTGGTGGATCATTGCATATTCTGCACATAGCCTCAAGTTGGTAGGACTTTTACGAAATGGTGAGAAAGATTTTACTTGTCTTTTTACATTTTTTGGCCTTTTCTTCTCCATGTTGTCTCCCATCTCCTCTACAATTTTGTGCACATCTTTTCTTCCTTTATGATTTTTCCTATCACCATGCACATTATATATATCTATATATCTATATCTAAATATATGTCTATCTATATATCTATATATCTATATATATATATATATATATATATATATATATATATATATATATATATATATATATATATATATATATATATATATATATATATATATATATATATATATATATATATATATATATATATATATATATATATATATATATATATATATATATATATATATATATATATATATATATATATATATATATATATATGCCTATATATATATGGATATACAATATATATATATATATATGTTCTCTGACCAACTCTCACTGCCTGGGAAAAAACTGGATGACTCTCTCTCTCTCTCTCTCTCTCTCTCTCTCTCTCTCTCTCTCTCTCTCAGTTTCCTGTTAAAATAGTTGCTTCAGTTACAGTAACATTGCCCAGCGTTTTTGACATTTTATATTTCACCTCTTCTCACCCCCATATCTATTGGGTTGGACTTGAAGGGCATCGGGAGTGTCACTATTCATCTCATCAACATTGAAAACTATGGATTAGACGCTAATATATGTAATTTTCGATTATTTTTACATGCCACCCCCTTCCCACCTATTCTCATCCCCCTCTCTACTGGGGCTGAACTTGGACTTAAAGAGCATCAGGAGTGTCACTTTTCTTCTCAGGGATCTCGAAAACTATGGATTAGACACTAATATCTGCTTTTTCGGTTGTTTTTACAACTCACCACCTTCCCACCCCCTTCTCACCCCCCCTTTCCTATCAGGGCTGAACTTGGACTTGAATGGCATTGGGAGTCTCATTATTAATCTCAGCGATCTCAAAAACTATAGATTAGAAACTAATATCTGTTGTTTTTGGTTATTTTTGCATGTCATCCTCTTCCCAACCCCCTCCCCATTGGAACTGAACTTGGACTTAAAGTGTCAGTATTCATCTCAGTGACCTTGAAAACAATGGATTAAACATTAATATTTGTTGTTTTCTGTAAGTTTTACATTTCACACCCTTCCCACACACCTCCCTCTTTGGTGCCAGTGATGTCTTACCCCCACAGTGTTCTTTCCCAGATGGTGAGTCATATGTATACCAAGTTTTGTTGAAATTCCTCTATGCATTTCAAAGTGTATGTGGAACATAAATGCACACACATACATCCATCTATATATATATATATATATATATATATATATATATATATATATATATATATATATATATATATATATATATTTATATATATAAATTTATATATGTATGTGTGTATGTATGTATGTGTGTGTGTTATGTAGTAGGAAATTGACGGATACGATTCTTCTTACCACCCCACACACTTTACATAACACACACACACACACACACATACATACATACATATATATATATATATATATATATATATATATATATATATATATATATATATATATATATATATATATATTCATACACGTATGTATGTATGTGTGTGTGTATTATCTAAAGTGTGTGTGGTGGTAAGAAGAATCGTAAAGGAACAAAAGGTACCAATGCTTCTAGTAGGAAACTGACGGGTACTGGCAGACAATAAAGGCAGCAAGACAATCTTGAACAGCGCCTCAACTTGGCCAGGGACGCTAGAAGGAGATCTTTTGTATGTAATCAGCTTAATCGAAGGCATCAGCGTGAAAAGTCGACATCTTTCTTTCATGGCTGAGTCTCCTCCCGATGTTGCCTCGTCCATCCTCTTAAGGTTCAATAAACTTCTAGTCGGTATTTCGGATTCCTTATCGTGAAGCTGGATCTCGGATTGGGAAGTCTGCCTACGATTGATGCCAAATTCGTGTTGTTTCTGCCCATTCGATGCGGCAGATATGTAGTTTCTTTTTTTTTTTTTTTTTTTTGTTTACCGTCGCTGGTTTTCTTGATTAGCATTAGGGTTAGCCAATTCATGAATGTATTTACACTATACGTGTGTTTAGTGCTGAACAGTGTGTGCATTTTGTATTTCTTGCTCTTGATCATTTTGCCAAATCCTGTCTGGAGTTGTTGTACTGCTCTGTTGACAGCATATATTTGTTATTGAAAAATTCAGGTAAAGTTTGATATAGTTTTCGATCTCGAGTGAAGATTATGATGATTATGAGGAATTTATACTGCATACAGATAAACATAAGTATGGAAGTTAACCTCATTTATATAGCGGCGAAGAGGGACGATTGTGTTACTTTTACCAAACTAATTCACTTTCGCCGTTGATAATGAAACATTTGCTTAAACTGATCTGGAAAATTTTGGGCGTAATTTGAAACTAAACTTTCCAATAAAATATTAACAGTAATAAGATCTATATTAAGCAGAAAAGAGAAAGGGAGGGAAATATCGCATGCACGAGCATATACATTTATCATAACAAATTCTACTCCACAGCATGTGATCCATTCAATGTAGACCTTTCTTACTGAAAAAAAGTCTTGCTTAATTTATGTTCTCATAGCTACTGGAATTCTTGAGTTTTTAAGTCATCGTAATACGAGGATCGTTTAATTCACTTTTTATTATTATTTTAGCCATAAAAAGTGAACCATTTCTTATTCCTTGTTTCCATGCCGAGTAAGTGGAAGCTTCTCTTTAGTTTTGACTTTCCACTCACCAATTAGAATTCATTTAATAATCTGAAACTGTCTTTCGATCGTATCCCACGTTCCCAATAAGCTTCATTTCAACTTCTTACTTTTTTCAGCTTTCCATACTGCGCATTTTCTCTATACGCAGTTCGCCAAGGATGCTAAAATATCTTACTTTATCTGGAACCTTTAATGCTTCTCTTGTTTTAGGAGCTCTAGTTTATGTGTCTCATTCTCATCCCATTCATAAGTTTATTTATATCATTCTGAGCTGCAGCTGAGGCAGGTTTTTTTTCTATGCGCATGTTTTCATCGACAAAAAATTTAAGAAATAAAGAACTGAAAAGAACTTATACCTACAGCGAAGCTAAAGGCAACGCCAAAAACTCCCATCAGTCTTTACTTCTGTTAACTATTTAACTATCATACACGCTCCAAAATCTGTTTCGACTTATCAAACACCTTATTTTGATAATAAACACTTCGGTTCAGCAAACTTTCCTTAGCTAAAAAGCAAAAGCTCTGAAGCCTCCCGAATCTTTTTTTATAATTAGACGAACTCTTCAGTCGGTGTCGTCCATTTACCATCCTAATTTTATTTCATAGCCAGTGTCTTTACAATTCGTAAATCCTCTTAATAGAAACATTCGCACATTTCTTACCTTATGACAGGAAACTGAAAATGAACCATTCCCTCCCACAATTAATTTTTTTACTTTTCATGGTAAGATAAGAGTTGTGTAAAAATCCTCGTCTTTCCTTTTGTCTCGTACGAAGACAACCAGCCAGCTTCCATTTTCTCATATCTTACTCTTCTTGCTTCTAGACTCCTTTTGCGTTCACTCTAACCATGCTTTTACCTAATCTTCATAGCTGTTTTAGATCATTTACTTGCTTTTAGTGTTGTTATATAACACCATATATTATGAAGTTTCGATTTGTTTTGTTTATTCGAACTGAATTTCATATCATAAGCACCTGATTTATTGCTTTTGGGTTTTCGGTAAATATAAGAACTCCCGCATACAGGATAATCTATTTTCTTTTCAGTAAGAGTATGCTGGAAATAATGTGATTGCCTTTAAGGGACGGAGACTTTCATGCCGACAGTTTGGATTTCCTATTCTATCACAAGTAGTTAACAGCTGTCGGCAGGTCTTTTCTTTTTATCAGGGCACAGTTCCATATTGTCACACGATACATAACTGTCTGAAGAGAAAGTAGAGTACTGGTAAAGTTACAGCAGCAATAACTGAATGAACCAAGATTATACGTATAGTGTTTATTAATATGTGCAAGCAGTGTTCTTCATTGTTTCTGTGGTTTACAGTGGTTTTGTTGATCCTCGATGATCAGTAAAGTGCAAATTAATTTATTAACGGAAAGGAAAGGTGAAATGCTGTAAAAAAAAATTAGACATATTTGTCTTTCCTTAAATAATATAACAGAGAAAAAGTTAGTTGGGTGTGTGTGTGTGTGTGTGTGTATGTGTGTGTCTTTTATCATTCAGTTAAGTTATGTATATATATATATATATATATATATATATATATATATATATATATATATATATATATATATATATATATATATATATATATATGTGTGTGTATATATATATATATATATATATATATGTATGTGTGTGTGTGTGTGTGTGTATTATACATACATAAACACACACTAAATCCATATAAGAAATACACGTCCCTGAAACCGTGACAGCTGTATTTGAAGACACGCATATTCGCTTATTTTATCATGACAGTACACTCAATTACAACCACGGTAATTTAAAGCCAGTAAAAGCATTACCATGTTGAACGCTATTATCCGTTTTTGTCTCTCAACGTCTTGTGTTTTTAATGAATGCTTTTACACTTTCTAGAAGATGGAATTAATTTGTTGGAGACATTAGTTTCCCTCTTCAATTAACAGAGGTAACTGTTGGTTCGCTCACAGCCATTCTTCACGAAGAGAATAGCGAATATAATGCTAACATTAATAACGTTTATGAGTTTTCAAATGGCAGTGACTAAACTTCAACGGTTTTTGGACATGCCATATATCATGTTTACTATTCCGCGTAGGAGGTTAGTGCCGTCTGTGCGTCTCACGTGGTGTACTGTACATGTCAGTAAAGGTTGCAGCGGTCCTACGCTTCCTCTCTTCAGTTTTGCTGTCCAACCACTCCAACTCCATCTTTTCACGGTCTTTAGCGCTGAAGGATTGTTAGTGTTCAGTGCTTGGATTTAGAGCCAAATGTTTATAAATCAAATAAAAAGTTTACTATAAATTATTTTACTAATCTGTTTCATGGTCCCACTGAACGTTTATTTAATATTTGTTTTTTATACTAGGTTGTATAATTTCACAAAGTTACGCTTATAGTTATAATTCAGTTCCCATGAAAAAATATTTCTCTCACTTTAAAAAAAATTACAGAATGCAGCAATGACCTAAAGCAATTTTGAGGGCAAATGATTTGTTACATAAATCACATTTGTAAAATACCTTCATCAGAGTAACAGGAGCAGGCTATGCTTTATGCGATCTGATTATGCTGTACTTTTGTTTTTACCGCAAGAATTTGATCATTAATTTTAATACTATATTCAAGACGAAGTATGTATTTTCCTGTGGAATAAAATGAAAATTGAATTCTAAATATCTGGCTCATGATCACCGAGGTGATGAAAGTCAGCGGTTTTTAGTTTGAATACATAGAAAAGCTCTCAATGATTTCGGTAATTCGATCGAATATTTTTTAAGATGATATTACTTCTAGTTTATTCTATTATTTCATGTGAAGTTGGCCAAGGATGAATGTTACCCATATCCTAATCAAATTCTCCAAAGTCGAGGAACGCGCATACCAGCTTAGATCTCATTTCGTTTAGCTCTCCTCCATTAACTGTAATTCCATTCATACAAAGGACCAAGGGTCAAGACGGGATCGGAGTAGACGATACATGCAATTAACGGACTGAAAATGGTAAGAAAGCCCAGCCTTTGTTCCGGAGTATGTGTAATCTATTTTAGAATTTATAGCGATGCTCTCTCTCTCTCTCTCTCTCTCTCTCTCTCTCTCTCTCTCTCTCTCTCTGGTTGTATGCCTGTCTGCCGCGAAACTCGTTTGACTAGAGAGAGGACCTGTATACGCACGACCGTGTGCTGGCATAGAAGAGATCTGATCTCATTTCTTTAAAAATACGCTATGCTTGTATTAATCTAAGTAATAAATGATGTACTTGATAGACATTATACTGTGGTAAGTTTACACCCAGGATGTGGAGACAGAGGTAAAGATAGGGATAGATGGAGAGAAGTAGGAGTAAAATGAATAATTAACTAGGTGAATCGGAATTCGAAGTGGACATCGACAGCCTTATCTTCACTTCACCAAGTTAAAAGTATAGATTTTCATCCGAGATTACTCTCATAGATTACCATAAGCATACAGTATATAAGGAAGGGGAAAGGGATAAGCCATTAAACTGGTGCGCAGTGCCCTAGAGGCGAAAAACACACATGTGATCAGCAACCAAATTCCCTCAGGGAGAACCAGGTGATGAATCGGCAAGCTGCTTTACCTGTGAAAACTGCCACGTAGTGAGCAGGGTTTGAGCTAGGGACTATCACATTACGTTCAGGCAAAGCACCTGAGCGCACCATACCCTTTGCTCGTCCAACCCATTAGTACATAAAGTTCATATAGCAATGAAACAAGCTGATATTTTAACATCTTTAGTACGATATTTTAGATAGACATAAAAATCAGTTTAACATTATGTGGTGAATATTATGGAAGCCAAAAGGTGTTCAAAACATTGGTTGGTATGCAGTCTTGGCATCATATTCCGCTAACAACTGTTGTTATACTGCATAAGTAATAATAATATTTGATGCTTTGCTTGCTGAATGATATTGTTCAACATAGTACATATCTTTGAAGTAAAAGCATCAATGAATAACCCAAATAAAATGCTTTTAGAACAAAATCACTCTATAAAATCACCAAAAGCAAAGCATTTTATTGAATAAGTAAAACATTTGATCCTATTGTATAATTTCTCTGAGATCAAAAAGAAATTTTCTGACATTTCATTTTCCTTTACAATATTCTCTTCGTTGTATTACAGCCATTATGGCATTTAGGAAGAAGACCTACAGCGCCCTGTCTACAGGAAAATGTTACTTTACTTGAACTTTTGAGCCAGTGCTTTATCCCATCATATCTAACGCATTTCGTGACAACTAGCACTTTCTTTCCTTGTGATAATAGAGAACCATAACTCTTCAAAACTGTTGCTTCCAAACACCTCCTGAATTACTGCAATTTCTTCATGTCATTCCTTAGCCACATTTACGACAACTGAAACATCCAAAAAGCATAAAAATATAGGCCACTACATTGTTTTCGTTGTATTTGAAAACCACGACCTTTTCTGAACCACTGGTGAAGCAGATCCTCCCTCTAACTTAAGAAATCCTTCTTTTTTAAGTAAAGACCACTTCTTCAATCTATTTTCTCTTAGTGATCCAGCATCCCCAATAACAATATCTGCCAGGTGTATCCACAGATCAAAATATACCTTATGTATGGCATTGCTTTCTACTTTGGCCTTTGAAAGCAAGCTTAATTGTGGGTCCCGTGTTCTGTTCTCATCCTTTCCCAGGTAAGAGATCAAAGGCATACCTAAAACCTGTAATTGAACGTAACGGACAGTTTTTCTAACCCAGCTTTATTGGTTTTCCTTTGATGAATTTTTTGCATAATGACATCTGGATAAAGAATCGTATACTCATCTACTGAGAGAGATTCATCTGACACATACGAAGCTCTGCATATGTATTGCTAGGATGGTCCAACAAATGTCTTATCTTATAAAGACAATCATTCTTGTCAAGCTTGTTATTATCATTGAGATAAACATGACGAAAAATGCCAAGACAAAAAAGACTACAGCGATTATCATTTGAAAGAATTGTGTGAGTATCAGATTCTCGCGACCAGAAGTCTTTTGTTAGCCTATTTGGCATTACCAGAGAGAAGAAAACAGCTAAACACAACCCATAGTTCATCAGATGTAAGGTTTAGCTGAAAAATTTCCAGCTAGCCATAAGTATTAGGTAGTTCAACTATGTGATCCATGAAACTGCCTGCAAAAATAGTTTCAGTAGCTGACGTTCATCTATCACACCTTGGTCACATTCAAGCGATCCAGGTATGTTAAGTCTAGAGGGATTTATGTAAAAAACTGGAACCTCTTTACTCCAATTCATGGTTCCAGTTTTCCTGTTTTTGTGCCCACTTGATCCAAAGTTTGTTCCACTTTCCTTATTCTTTCCAAATTTCCAGCAGCTAAGATAAATGCAGAATCAGTTAACCTTGATGTAGTAACATTCACTGTAGTGGTTGAGGCAGTTGTGATTCAAAGTGAATTAGTGCTGCTGACTTTTTTACATTCATCTGTTTTGTGTGGAAGCTAGTCACATTTGGTATTCAAAAAACTTCCTCCAAGATTATTTAGATTTCCAGTAGTTTCTTCGTCAGAAGTGTATTAATCTATGTCAATAAGTCCATTTACATCTTTCTCAGGAATATGAAGAATCATATCAGCATTTTCCAAGTTTTCATCATCTAGAGTTGCAAGTTCATGGGTTTCAGCCAAAAAAAAAGAGAAAAAACAAGAAAAACAGCAGATACCAAATCTGCATTGATGATAATTAATATATACAGTGAAACCATTGTCATAGTACTCTGGTACAAACATTATCATCCCATTCAGTGCTGCGTGCATGGTGTCTAATTTTTTAGACGCAAAAATGTAAACGTATACATCTAACAAAAAACGCAAAATGTTTAGGCCAACAGGTTCATTGCATGCCCTAACCTTTAACAATCTATGAAAACCACAATAAACCCAGTTCAAATTTCTCTAACGGTGCTGTGCAGTATAAGTTACCCTGTTTTGCTCCGAGTGCTCCAGAAGAAGCCATACTGAAATATTTTGAGTGTTTGGTATTGGCTATGTTTTGTTATAACTGTAAAGAAAACGGTTTCACGTTACTCTGAAATAGAACTTGGGAGTCTGGATGTTTAACTTTAATTTTCGCAAATTTTTTGCTGTTTTATTTTCTTTTCTTTTGATATAAACAGGAATATTTCATATTATCTTATCACAAGTTCCAGGAAATTACATAAATGCTCTTAGTGCACATCTGTTTGGGTCAATGGCCTTAAAAGGAAATTACAGCTGTCACCACGAACTTTTATAGAAGCCCAGGTCCAATGTTACTTAGCGGACTGCAAGGTAAAAAGGCCCAGTAGTAATTTGTAACTTTCACGCAAGACTTATATGAAAGCAAATATCTGGTTGGATGGAAGGAGTGGTTGTTTCATAAAATGACAATTTTTGGACTAGGTGCAGCTTTTAAATTTATTTGCTTCAATTGTTCAGAAAGACAAACGTGTTGGCGTTTTTCTTCTTGATTAACATAACAGCACAGTGGACAAAGAGAGAGGATGGAATGCTTCCTCATCCCATTTTGTAATGTAGTTGCAAATGGCTTTTGTCATAGAAGGACTTTGGATTTCACGCTGACTGTTTAACACTAGTAGCAGATTTCACGGGTTGCAATGGTGATTTATCAGTGTGAGGATAAGCTGTGTTGTCAGCTCTGCTTGTGGCACTTAGTAATGCCCTCTAGCAGAGAAGTATCTGGTAATGCCCTCCAGCAGAGAAGTATCTAGTAATGCTCTCCAGCAGAGAAGTATCTAGTGCATTACCCAACAGATGTGGCACAGGGATTGTCCTGACCAACCCCGTGGCCTGTCTTAAGATGTGCAAATCAAAGATTGATTTCGATGATGCGTGCCCTTCTTCCCTTTTATATGGCACAAGGAAGGGCAAGCTTTGTCGCTGTGAAGATGAATGCTATGGTCCCTCTGCGTCATCGACAAATAGGAAGCAAAGTGTGACCCTTTATGAGAGTCAGAGCTTTTGGTGCTCTTGGTGGAAGAATCCTCTTATTGACATTAGCCTACGGGTATCTCTTCTTCTTTTAATTACGGGTATAATAGTACTATTATGAGGTTTCAGTTAACAGTGAAAGCAGTACTGCTATACGCTTAGTATAAGGAAAAGGTCAAAGAAGTCTTCACGAAGGGCTACAGAATTCAAGGTATTGGCGTCAAAATCCTAAACAAGTTATTGTTATATATTTAAGAATTGTGTTGGAACTGTTATTAGATATATAATTAGATGAGCAGAAATTTAACTGAATGTATTCATTATAACGAAACGTTATAACCCAAAAACGAAATTATGATGGTCTCACGAATTATCAAGAATTATTTTCCACTAGCCAGGATGGAAATTGTGTTTTTTGTTAAAGAGATTATTATGTAATCTCCCATGAAAAGCGTATTAATTACGAGCTCTGTTTTAATGGAAAACATAAACAGGCAGGAGCAGAAGCTGTATTAAGCATGAATGCTTCAGTTTCCGCTGTAATAGTAGTTATTAAAGTTGAACCTAAATCCTGAAACATTAGCTTCTGGTAACAATTATGCAGCAAAAAAATATAAAAAGATCAATGTTTTTCAGTTAATGATTTAAATATGCTTGATACGCAAATAACAGCCACAATGACAAATACCATATAGCGTAAGACAGCAGTATGTGTCCTTGACAGTTGCAATGGTAGGGATGCAGTTTTTTTATTTAATATAGTTTCACTGGTAATCTAAAATCAATGTGTGAACTTGCGTTTAACTTCATTTATACTCGCCTGCGAACATATAGAAATATAAACATGCCTATAAATTTGTATGTATATATATATATATATATATATATATATATATATATATATATATATATATATATATATATATATATATATATATATATATATATATATATATATATATATATATATATATATATATATATATATATATATATATATATATATATGTGTGTGTGTGTGTGTGTGTGTGTGTGTGTGTGTGTGCGCGCGCGCGTGTGCGTCACACATCACCACAGTGAAATAAAGTGTAACTGGATTAGTCCCTGACCAGTTTCCATTTTATTTCTTAGTCATTAACAAAGGACTGATACATATGGTAGAAATCACAATATATATTGTTATAATATATTTGGGTGGGTTCGGCTTGATGAACTGAACATTGATTTAGAAAATTACCGTATGGGTCACTTTCCCAGAACCAAATATGTAAGCAAATGTAACAAAAGGAATGACCCACCTTCTAATTACATCTAAACAAAAGGACGGGTCGCTATGAAAGCCGTGGTTCCACTAATTTACTTTATTTCGCACAGTTCAAGCTGGGGAAATAAATAATAACTGGTACCTAACCCAGCCAAGCAAGGGCAACAATAACCTTACAACAATATTTACAATTAACTGGCTTTCAGACAGAAATAGAAATTTTACACAATGGCAACTTCTCACAGGAAAGGTCGGTGGCAGAAACACATCTCTGGAAATATATTTCCCAGATAGGAATTCGTACATAAAAGATTCTCTCACTTGCAATGATCTGTCACAATGGAGGGATGATTTACTCTGTCACTGAGCTAAGGATTATTTCATCAATAGACTTAATTCATATGGGGAACACACATACTAATTTTCAGCAATGGATTTTATGTTGGGAGGTGAATTCTAAGGAAACGAAATGAGAGATTTAGTGAGAGGAATAGTCACTGGTACATCAGTTGCTAATTGCATTCTTACTAGACAAATCCAAATTGCAATGTTCACTAATGCAAAATCTCCAGTTGGTCCAATAGGTCTTCCTTTAACAATTGAGGGCTGCTTGTAGCCAGGCCGCTTGTGACCTGAAAACCAGTGTGGCAACATGCCAAGACAAAGGGATACGGCCCGAGATTCGGGACTAAGCAGATCAAAGGTCTGCTCTAGAGGGTGACTGAGACAGCACTGAAAAACAATTAAGAACAAGTAAAAAGGAGTACAGGGATATAGGTCTTAGGATAAGGCTGTAGAACGACTACTAGTATGCCTATTCCCTAAGGATTCCCTTAATTCCACTACCTGACTTGACCCTTTCACTAAGATTCTTCCAAAATTCTCGTCTCGCTCCGACTATCATTGGATCTGGGGTACTATCACCCAGTGGATTGCAATCTGATCCCTATGTTAAGTGAATAGAGAAACGAGAGTAGCATATATTTGTGACAATATGTTAAACGGACAGATCCGTTGGAGACTATAAATCCATACCTGATTGGTGTCAAAGGGGAGGGGAAACAAAACTCATTAGCGCTAGGGTCAGTCCTTTGTTTACAAATATGATACTCCTTTTTTTCAGATATATTTACTACATTCCTTAACATTTAAACATTTTACAAACTTATTTTGAAGTTATAAGATAAAGTTTATTCGTGCCTTGACTGATATTCGTGTTATGACTATAACTTTTTTTTTAATGAAACCAGACTCAGTTGCATTTTTATCCAATGCATTATTAGAATATGCTATCTGTTTTGCCCATGCCCAGTTGATTGTGTAATTGTTTTCACTAACATATAAAAAAATACACCGTTCACCTGTGCACATCATAAACATTTTTTATGATGTTCTGTTTTCTTTCCCAATGTTTTTCCAGTGTGACCAATCTAGAATTCATAACCAGATTTACATAGAATTTTATTTGCACATCCTTTAGTGTTGTCAGGAGAGTTCTTTATAGGTGCATGTTTCATTGTTCTGTTGTTCTTAAATGCTACATTAACTCCAAAATTCTTAAGAGAGTGGTGCATGATATTCATATTTTTATTATATGGTAGTATAAATTTTTTTTTTGCAATGTATAAGTTTCTTTTTTTATACAGTCTTCTTTGATATCTCTAATGCACTGTCTAATTTATTGTTAGGATATTTCAATTTCTTGCGAGTGTTACTAATCTCATCTATTTCATCGTCAATGTATTCGGGACTATATATATATATGATTGCTCTAAAAAACCAAAGATGTGAACACTGATTGCATAATTTTATTGTTTTGTTCAGCATAAAAAAAAATTGGCAGAAATATTAGGTTTTCTTTATACAGAGCATTTTAACCCATTACTTATTCTATGTTTAGGCAATCCGAAAGGGTAGGCACCCATCCTTTTCCTTTTTCATGGTGAATTTAATTGGTGGTACTAATTGAATTAACTTTTAAAAAAAAAAAATGTACAGTTTTGTTCCCAGGCCATATATCAATTGCATCGTCAACATACCTGAACCATATGTTGACAATATAATTTGTTGTGGCCAGGGAACGAAAATATAAATGAATTTATTGTCAACATAAAGGAATTAGTACCATCAATTAAATTCACTGTGGGGATGGATGAGGATGGGTTCCTTTTTGGAACACCTAACACATAGAACTAGTAATTGGTTTAAATATTGTGTTTGTAGAAAACCTATTAATATTTCTGCCTATTTGCATTTCTATTCTGGTCAAAAACAAAAATCAGTGTTCATATGTACGTTTTAAGAGCATTACATAATTATGTAGCCTTGAATACATTGATGAGGAAACAGGTAAGATTAGAAATACACTCAAGAAATTTAAATGTCCTGACAATGCAATAGACAATACGGCAAAAAAAAAGACTATCAAAACAAAAAAGTCACTTACCGCACAAAACATTTGCTTTCACTGCAGTATAGTAATAATAATATGAAAGGTGTCACCCCCTTTCATCTCAAGAATTTTGGAGTTGATGTAGCATATAAGAACAATAAAACATGTTCCCATAAGAACTCTCTCGACAATACTAAAAGATGTGTACGAGTATATCAAGTTCCATGGAAGTCTGGTGACAACTTTATATTGGTCGACACTAGAAAAAGCATTGGAAGAGAGAACAGAACAGGATAAAAAATGTGTAAGATACGCACAGGCGAACAGTGAAATTGTTGTACGTGTTAGTGAGAGCAATCATGCAATCAACTTGGCGGGGGCAAAAAAGTTATTTTCTTCTAATAATGTACGGGAAAGAGATATCAGAGTCTAGTTTTATAAGAGAAAATTATAGTCATAACATGAATGTCAGTCGAGGCATGCATAAACTTTATTCTATAATTTCAAAATAAATTCGTTAAATAATTGAATTATAGGGCCAGTACTTTGTTTACAAAGTAATGACCTTAGCACTAACGTGTTTTGTCTCCCCTCCCCTGTAATACCTGTCAGGTATGAATTTGTAGGTCTCCAACGGTTTACTATATTTGCCCGTACTATCCATTTAGCATTTGTATATTGTGATTTCTACCACTGTTTATCTGTCCTTTGTCAGTGACTTAGAAATGAAGTCGAAACCGGTCATGAACTACATTCAGTCCCTTATATTTTTACTTGTGGTAATGTATGATAAACAAATCATATGTTAATAAGATTATATATATATATATATATATATATATATATATATATATATATATATATATATATATATATATATATATATATACATATATATATATATATATATATATATATATATATATATATATATATATATATATATATATATATATATATATTTGTTTATTGAAAAGGGAGACAGTCATCGTGATATGATTTTTCATTTTGTGTGGTGTCAACGTTTTCTTCGTGTAGGCCGTGTTCTTCTTATACACCATTCCACCAATATTTAGCTTCTGTTACAGATTAACTGTTAGTTTTTACAATAATACTTTCAAGTTTATTTCCAGAGCAAGCAGTCTCTGCCGTGCATTGCTGCATCGGTGCAAAATTTAAAGCTTAGATGTGAAAGCTCTTGCGAGTTCTCTAATAAAGAGAAATATATTTGATCTTCCCAATTTTTCCTGGCTCTTTTCCCTCGATGCATTTTACTGCATTTCTTACCCGGCCTTTTTATCCCGCAATCGTTTTTCTTTTCATCTTTCCACCTCAAAGACCCAAAGGCATATTTCTCGATTTTAGGTTATGAATAGGTTTCCCTTTCCGAAATTTATTATTATTTTTGAAGCTTCCCATGTCTTCTTTGGCTTTTGTTTATTTGCTTTTTTCTTCGCCGTTGCGCAGTTTATTTTGTATTTAAGTATATCTGCGTATGCTTTTCGAAATATTTGACGCTTGCATTTAAGCACATCTGCTTATGCTTTGCGAAATATTTGACGTTTGCATTTAAGCTTATGCTTTTCGAAATATTTGACCTTTGCATTAAGTACATCTGGTTATGCTTTGCGAAATATTTGACGTTTGCATTCAAGGACATCAGCTTATGCTTTTCGAAATATTTCACCTTTGCATTAAGTACATCTGCTTATGCTTTGCGAATTATTTGACTTTTGCATTAAATATATCTGCTTATGCTTCTCGAAATAATTGACCTTTGCATTAAGTACATCTGCTTATGATTTGAGAAATATTTGACTTTTGCATTAAGTACATTTGCTAATGCTTTGCGAAATATTTGACCTTATGTCTTAAGTACATCTGCTTATGATTCTCGAAATATTTGACCTTTGCATTAAGTACATCTGCTTATGCTTTTCGAAGTATTTGACCTTTGCATTAAGTACATCTGCTTATGATTTGAGAAATATTTGACCTTTGCGTTAAGTACATTTGCTTATGATTTGAGAAATATTTGACCTTTGCATTAAGTACATCTGCTTATGATTTGAGAAATATTTGACCTTTGCGTTAAGTACATTTGCTTATGCTTTTCGAAATATTTGACCTTTGCATTAAGTACATCTGCTTATGATTTGAGAAATATTTGACCTTTGCCTTAAGTACATCTGCTTATGATTTGAGAAATATTTGACCTTTGCATTAAGTACATCTGCTTATGCTTTGCGAAATATTTGACCTTTGCATTAAGTACATCTGCTTATGCTTTTGAAATATTTGACCTTTGCATTAAATATTTGACCTTTGCATTAAGTATTTGATTTGAAATATTTGACCTTTGCATTAAGTACATCTGCTTATGCTTTTGAGAAATATTTGACCTTTGCATTAAGTACATCTGCTTTTGACCTTTGCATTAAATTTGCTTTGCATTAAGTACCTATGCATTGAAATATTTGATCTGCATTAAGTACATCTGCTTATGCTTTTCGAAATATTTGACCTTTGCATTAAGTACATCTGCTTATGCTTTGCGAAATATTTGACCTTTGCATTCAAGTACATCTGCTTATGCTTTTCGAAGTATTTGACCTTTGCATTAAGTACATCTGCTTATGCTTTGCGAAATATTTTACCTTTGCATTAACTACATCTGCTTATGGTTTGCGAAATACTTGGCCTTTGCATATAAGTATTTCTTGTTATGTTTTTCGAAATGTTTGACCTTTGCATTTAAATATATTTGCTTATGCTTTTCGAAATTCGAAATATTTGACCTTTGTTTAAGTATATCTGCTTATCCTTTTCGAAGTAATTGACCTTTATATTTAAGTATATCTGCTTCTACTTTTCGAAATATTTGACCTTTGTATTCAAGTATATCTGCTTATACTTTTCAAAATATTTGACCTTTTATCGGGAAATATCCATTCGGAGGTATTTACAATAGCAAAAGATAAATACGTTCTATCTTGTCTTAATATGAGCATAATTCGTTTTAAGGGCATTATTGCCAAATAATATTATTCTTTTTCATATTAGCTGTGATTTTTCTGCTGAAGGTTGAACCCAACTAAAAAATATTAATTTTTGTATTCTTTATCTTCTCGTTATATAGAATTAACATTTTAAAGCAATTGAGTGTATCTTTGTTACGTCTTCCATATGTGTGATTTCAATCAGATTCTGAATTGAATGGATATATAGTAAGAAATCCTTCACTGGCCCAAATGAAATTTTCACGGAAGAGAAGCCTCCAGCGAAAATTCACACATTCAGGATGATCCTAGCGCCATTCTAAGTAAACGTTTTCTGTAGAGGTGAAAGTTTGGGTGTTTCTGCACTCTTTGGGAAAAGCTTTGAAACAAACTGGAAAATCTGGATGAAAGTGTTTGTTGCTGTGCCCAGTGACAAGTGTATTTTACAATACTGAAAAAAATGTTGTTCAAATCTACTCGCTGCAAGAAGAAGTTAAGTCGAAATTTTTGAAAAGCTAACCAATCGTTCTCTTTTTCTCAGCAGCTGACCTAGCCGATTGGAGTCATAAGGATGAAAGACGCCACAAGATCGACGATTACTCAGGGTACCAGGGACGTAGTCATCACCATCATCAACGTCGTCGCTATCATCGTCATCTGTATCAGCGTCACATGATTGAACTGCCGAAACTGGAGTTTTCTCAGGCGGAGTACAAAGCGGAAGTCAGAGAAGACATTCCCATCCAGACTTCTATTCTTCAGGTGAGTTGCAATAATAATTTTTGAAGCCTGATTTGATCAAAAGTTGAAAACGTCAGTGACGACTGTGGAGTTGTTATTACTGTTCTTGCGACTGCAGGAGATTAAGATTCACAGCCACCTTATTGTCTAGAGATATTGAATCTTATGTAGAAATTTGTACAGAGCCTCCTGCAATCTTATTACCAGTCGGTGTCGTTTCCGGAAAACTTTATGTAAGGGCCCTAATAAAAGTAGAGGAACATTAGTTAAGAATTTCTTTTTCATTCCAGAGCGTACAAGAATATATTATTATTATTATTATTATTATTATTATTATTATTATTATTATTATTATTATTATTATTATTATTATTATTATTATTATTATGCATACTATCAAGTGAAGTAGGAAACTACTTTTTGAGGATCAGGCATCGTTTTTGGGGAATATTTATCTTATAAAGGGAGTTTTAAAACTTTTTGAAAAGAAGCAAAATTCTTGAGGGGTTTGAGAAATGGTAAATACTTACTGACATTTTAAGGCGAAGTCGCCGGGATAAAGGATTTTGAAATTAAGACCACATATTTGATAGTCTAGTAGATATAAGATAGAAGGTTGTCTTGTCACGAAAGTTGTCAGTTCGAATTTACATGTTGTTAGATAATTCTACACACTATGAAGAAATGTTCATATATATATTTTCATGATGTTGCCTTGTAATACGTATATCCTCATATAATTTTGACATATTTACTTTTTTTTTTTTTTTATTTTATGTGTAATGATGATGATTGTTGAAGTGTCATATTTAGTTTGGCATCAGATCTCAAAAGAACTAATGATTAAATAACTTGATTGCGTAACTTAGAATTGATAATACAATTTTAATAGTAACATAGTTTAGAATGAATAATATCTTTCTTGATAAAAGCGTAGTATATGAACACATGTGTGTCCAGATAGACTTGTATCATTTCAATTGTCATCAGTTGAGATAAGAGAGAACGCTTTGTTTCGCGTTAACGTGATGACAGGTTTGGATAACAAATGCCGATTCGTCCCATACGAGCTCAAGACGAGTGATTTCATGTTGTTACAGGCATTGTTCGAGTCACGTACGCCACTTTGAGAGAAAGAATACATGTCTTGATCAGTTACAGCATGTTTTGTAAGATTGCATTCAAAACGTTTTGCTGGGATGACGTCATTTTCCTTCTAGAAATTTTTCCATGGTATCTCGCACTCAAAATGCTTTAATGACGTCACCTCCCTGCTTTAATGACATTATGTAATTGTGTCACATGTTACTGGAATTCTAAAATCTGTTTCATTCTGATTTTCGAGACCAGTTAGTTTGGTTCCCTCTCTCTCTCTCTCATTCTTAAAAAGAGATTACTTTTAACGTAGTGTTCTGTGGTCACGTATTAGTATCAACTTTTGAGATCTGATTTTAGTAAAGTTATTTAGTTTGTAACGACGCCTGGTATAAAAGTGTGTTTTGTAGTAACGCAGCTGCAGCAAGAGATTTTACAGAGGCTTTCACAAGTTTATGTAAGGTAACGTGAATTTTACTTATTAATATCATGTTATGATAAGTTAGGAAATTGTGCCTGAGTGAAATTGTTATTGATAAATCTTATGTGTATTTTTGTGTGTATTTCTGTTTGCAGTCTCTTTATATTTACACATTTTTTATGTTGTGATGTAACATTTATTTACATAGCATTTTAAATATTTCTTGATAATTTAACATTGCATACTTGATTTAATATTTCATTTATTAAGATTTTCTTTTCAAATCTTGAGTAATTCTTGATAGTTTAAATTTTGCTTGATTAATTTAAATTCCTGATAAAGTTTTTGTGAGTTAGTTTTGTTTCATAATTTAATTCAAGAATTAATAAAGTGTTGTGTTATTTTCAAGTAATAATAAATTTTTCAGATTGTAAATTCTAATTATAAACTTTCAATTTGAAAAAAAATTTTTGTATTTAACATTTTTAGAAAAACAGTGTTTCATTTATTGATCACCAGTGAATAGGATTGATTGTGTGTGCATAAGACAAAGTGATAAACATGTTTTGTTCTTTATTTTTGCTAAAGTGAATTAAGACCAGGGAAACAGTTAGAGTTGTTTGATGGAGTGATGCCCTTTTACTTTAGAATATTTCTAGTTTAATTTTTGATACCTCACACATATTCTGATAAACTTAATTTGATTTTTAAAGTAATAAATAAGTTTTTTCTTAAGGGATCACTGTTACCTTTAGAGTACTCAGTCGTAATAATTAATGTTATGAGAGTTCAGGTATCTGGCTGAAGTGAGGCATATTTTTGAATTTTGAGATTAGTTGTGTAATAACCAGGTACTTGATATGCATCGTGACAATATATATATATATATATATATATATATATATATATATATATATATATGTTATATATATATATATATATATATATATATATATATATATATATATATATATATATATATATATATATATATATATATATATATATATATATATATACATATATATATATATATATATATATATATATATATATATATATATATATATATATATATATATATATATATATATATATATATATATATATATATATATATATATATATATATATATATATATATATATATATATATATATATATATATATATATATATATACATACATATATATATATATATATATATATATATATATATATATATATATATATATATATATATATATATATATATATATATATATATATATATATATATATATATAATTATATGTGTGTGTCTATAAAATGAAGACAGGAGCAGACACTCAAATTACAGGCATTTTGGAGTAACAGAAAGGCGTTCTTTTTTCTTTATCCATTTAATAATACGCCGACGTTTCGTATCTCTTGATACTTTTTCCAGACTGAAAAAGCGATGAACTTAAACTGTAATTGTGTATAAACATTAAAAGGTATACACATTATTTACTTGTTAACACCATGTTAAAGGACAATTTACAAAAGGACAACCTTAAAAACACTTAAAAGTTATTTAAAAAGTATTTTAAAAAAAGGAGAACAGAACAGCAGAAGAACGCTAGGGCCAACAAGAAAAGCAAAAGACACCTACCCATACCGATAGGGTAGAGCAAACTGACACAGACAACCAATGGAGGGGGGGCGGGGCGTGTATAAGCAAAGAGGTTACAACAGGTACGTTAAGCGGTGAATAGCTGGGTGGAAGTTGATTGGTGATTATGGGTAGGGACAGGTAATTTAATCATAATAGAGTTAAGTGTGGTTAAGTCTTCTAGGAATCGGGTTCTCCCCACTATACTAAAATCCTTAGCATCTATTTATATGTGTCTTACAAATTTTGCTGTGACTGCCGGGATTGGATAATCGACAGCCTGCTCTAAAACCAGCTCCTTGATGAGAGGAGATTCGGACTTTTAGCAGCCTCCTGGTACAACCCATATAAGTGCCAAGATCACACCTAGGACAATTATATTTATAAATCACACCGGAAGTAAACAAGAGGCTAGTCCTGTCCTTGACATGGAAAAGAGATCCAATGGTTCGTGAGTTTATTGGGATTAAGCTAAGATTAAGAGCGGGTAACTGTCCGTTGAATAGCCTGATACATTTTTTCCGAAATCTATTGTCATGTAAAAAAGGAAATCCTGCATACAAACATAATTTGGGGCCACTATGAACGAAAGGTGGGGGTTAAGTTTCAAATTAAGCAATTTGTTGAGACCTCTATGGACAATCACTGGTGGGTAGTAATTATTCGTAAATTATTAGTGAGGATAATCACCTCAGCCTGAAATATGGACCAGCTTGAGTTTAGGTTAATGGCTCTTTGAAGAAGAGTGGACAAGGAATTAATTTTAAAATTGTAAAAACATGAGCTATAAAAATTCGTGCCAAGTCCAGTAAAAGTGTTCTTCCTATAAATACCTGTATGGAAGGCAATTTCATCCTTAGTTATCTTTACATCAAGGAAGGGCAGAGAATTATGGGTTTCTGTCGCAATGGTAAATTTAATGTTCTGGTCTTGTGCATTTAGATATTCCAAAAATGCGTCAGCATGGTAGCCAGATCTAAAAGGGGGAGATGTATCATCAGCGTAATGTCTATAAAAGAGTGGAAGGAAATCAGAAGGACATTCATCTATAGCTATCTCCTCCAGGGAGTTCTTAAAGACGTTGGCAAAGGTCGGTCCCAAATGACTGCCCATCACCATCCCCTCTATTTGTTTAAAGGCAGTACCATTAAAAATGAAGACCATGTCCAGCACAACCAATTCTGGAAGTGATTTAAACTGAGCTTTACTTAACTGATTAAAATAGGAATTATGAGTAGGAAATAAATTTTTTAAAAGGATGGATATAGTCTCAGCAATAGTAGCATTTGTGAACAGCGATTCTACGTCAAAACTAACCATGAACAAATCTGGGTCTTGCTTAATGACTTCGTCTTTGAAGGTGGTGGAATTCGTCAAAAGAACTTGGCTATTTTATAGCTGGAAGTATTAATGGAGGAAAGAATGGGTCTAAGGGGAATTCCGTCCTTGTGTATTTTGGGCAGTCCATACATAGCTCTGTATGTAGATCCAGTAACCAGAAGGTCCTGATAAGTATTGCCATTTGTTACTTTATTTTGTTTAAGTGTCCTAAGGAATCTATTAATTTTGTCTTCAGGTTTGGTAATGCTGTAAAGGTCCGGTTCGCCAATTCTGAATTTTATACTGACGCCACTAAGAATCTCCTCGAATTGGAAATATGATCTAAGACCAGAGAACTGAACCGTGTGCATGACATTATGACTAGACATAGGACTACTGTACTTGACTCGCTGACGTTGCTGGGTTCTGTCATTTTTAATAGCTTGTTCAACAAGGGTGTTGCCTCATTCGTTCAAACTACAGAAGAGAGACACTTCAAGAAACAATGAAACCGGGGCATCACTGTTCCCTCTCTTCATAATAATAACACTCGTTCTGTATTTAATTTTTCCAATCGCACCCTATCAAAGAGAGAAGAGTTTCTATTATCATTAGGACCGGACTTTTTCCCCTGGAACTAGCAACCAAATTACCAACAATTCTTTCTAGCACTGGAAATGCTCTTTCGGAGGATAACTAGACTTCCTTTCTGTTATATAACAATGGAGAATTTGTAAGATTGCAATTTTCAGCCCTTGCCCACAATACCTTCAACAATCTTAAACATAGATAGGCCGCTTTCTTTACGAAAAAAGACCACGATATTCTTAGAGGCCTAACAAAAGACGAAAACATAATAATCACTTGTCCAGACAAGGGCAAAGGCACGATCATTCTTGGTAGGTCCAGCTGCGCACAGAAAATGAACGACATTTTATGTGACACATCGAAATTTACTAAAGTTGGCGAACCAGACCTTTACAACATTACTAACCCTGAAGACAAAATGAATAAAATCCTTAGGACAATTAAACAAAACAAAATAATAGACGACATTACTTATCATGACCTCCTGGTGACTGAATCTACATACTGAGTTATGTATGGACTGCCCAAAATACACAAGGACGGAATTCCCCTTAGACCCATTCTTTCCGCCATTAATACTTCCATCTATAAAATAGCCAGGTTCCTTGCTCCATTGCTTCAGCACCTTACCAACAATAAGCACACTTTAACAAATTCGACCACCTTCAAAGATGAAGTCAGTAAGCAAGACCCAGATTTGTTCATGGTTAGTTTTGACGTAGAATCGCTGTTCACAAATGCTCCTGTAGCTGAGATTATATCCATAATGTTAAAAAGTTATTTCCTACTCATAATTCCTATTTTAATCAATTTAGTAAAGTTCAGTTTAAATCACTTTTAGAATTGGCTGTGCTGGACAAGGCCTTCATTTTTAGTGGACCTGTTTTTAAACAAATAGAGGGGATGGCAATGGGCAGTCCTTTGGGACCGACCTTTGCCAACATCTTTATGAACTCCCTGGAGGAGATAGCTATAGATGAATTTTCTTCTGATTTCCGTCCACTCTTTTATAAATGTTACGTTGATGATACATTTTCCCTTTTTAGATTTGACTGCCATGCTGGCGCATTTTTGGAATGTTTAAATGCACAACACCAGAACATTAAATTTACCATTGAGATTGAAACCCATAATTCTCTCCCCTTCCTTGTTGTAAAGGTAACTAAGGATGAAATTGGCCTAGGCATGAAATTTTATAGCTCATGTTTTTACAATTTTAAAATTAATTATCTATCCACTCTTCTTCAAAGAGCCATTTACCTGACCTCAAGTTGGTCCGCATTTCAGGCTGGGGTGATTATCCTCACTGATTATTTTAAGAATAACTACTACCCTCCAGTGATTGTCCATAGAGCACTCAACAAATTGCTTAATTTGAAACTTAACCCCCACCTTTAGTCCATAGTGCCCCCAAATTGTTTGTATGCAGCAAGATTTCCTTTTTTACATGACAATAGATTTCGGGAAAAAATGTATCAGGCTATTCAACAGATACTTACTCGCTCTTAATCTTAAGTTAATCCCAATAAACACACGAACCATTGATTGTCCATAGAGCACTCAACAAATTGCTTAATTTGAAACTTAACCCCCACCTTTAGTCCATAGTGATTTATAAATTGTTTGTATGCAGCAAGATTTCCTTTTTTACATGACAATAGATTTCGGGAAAAAATGTATCAGGCTATTCAACAGATACTTACTCGCTCTTAATCTTAAGTTAATCCCAATAAACACACGAACCATTGGATCTCTTTTTCATGTCAAGGACAGGTATAGCCACTTGTTTACTTCCGGTGTGATTTATAAATATAATTGTCCTAGATGTGATCTTGGCGCTTATGTGGGTTGTACATACCTAGAAGAATTAACTACACTTGAATTTATTATGCTTAAATTAACTGTCCCTACCTGTAATCACCAATCAACTTCCACCCAGCTAGCTATTCACCGCTTAATGTACCTGCTGTAACCTCTTTGTTTATACATCCTCTCTCTCTCTCTCTCTCTCTCTCTCTCTCTCTCTCTCTCTCTCTCTCTCTCTCTCTCTCTCTCTCTCACCCCCGCTGCATTGGCCGTCTGTGTCAGTTTGCTCTACACTACCGGTATGGGTAGATGTCTTTTGCTTTTCTTGTTGGCCCTGGCCTTCTTCTGCTGTTCTGTTCTCCTTTTTTTAAATATTTTTTTTAAATATCTTTTAAGTGTTTTAAAGGTTGTCCATTTTTTAAATTGTCCTTTAACATGGTGTTAAGAAGTATATAATGTGTATACCTTTCTCTGTTTATGCACAATTACTGTTTAAGTTCATCTCTTTTTTCAGCCTGGAAAATGTATCAAGAGATACGAAACGTCGACTTAATATTAAATGGATAAAGAAAAAGAATACCTTTCCGTTACTCAATTTACCTATATATATATATATATATATATATATATATATATATATATATATGTAAAGCTCCCAGTGAGCTTAAGTCTAGTAATGAAGCGAGAAGACCGGAAATCATTTCTTATTTTTATTTACACCAACGTTTCGGGAATCCTTTCCCATCTTCAGCTCTATTAACAGAATTAATTTTTACAATATTAAAAAGTATGCTAAAATAAGCTAATAATTAAAAGAAATCTAGTTTTGTAATATAACATTCGTTAAGCTAAAATTATTTTTTTAAAAAAGACTACAAAGCGACTGTAAGGTAAAAGTAAATTAAAACCATACATAATTCAGTGAAATAACGTAAAAAATAAAAAATAAATAAATAAATAAATAAAATGAAAATAAAAAAAGGAAAGGATTTTGTCCTACTTATTGTTAGGAGGTTTGGCCGCTAACTGATGGAGAACAGAATACTCAAAGATGATTTCAGAGAAAATATAAAAAGAGATTCTAAAAGGAGTGAAAGGTAATCGGTAGTTTGATGGAGTATTTTGAAATTATTGTACATAAAGTCGGTTTTACATGAGTTCGAATAGTTCCTTATGGCCGAAAATTCTTTTGATTTTAAAATGCAGCCAGTGCTATGACTGACACCTCTATGGGAATCGATGTGGACTTTCAGTAAGCGTCGGGTAGATCCGACGTAATTTCCAAAATCACATTTTGGACAAGTATATTCATAAACAACGAAAGAACACATCAACTCCAGAAGTGTGTCTTTGAATTTAAAGTCTCCCTGTTGTTAATGGGTTATTGAACACAAACTTGAAATTAACATTTGGGTACAAGGTGTTTACGGCTATTGTCAGTTCACGTCTAAATGCTGCATGTTTTACATATGGCGGTGAAAAATACATTAATTTCTTTGGAACTTGAGGACACAATAAACTGGGCTGATCAATATTGTTTAAAAACTTTTTAGCAATTCTTTCAAAGAGGTCAGAAGGATAACAGGTATTCTTAAAAAATAACTTTGGAAATGATATTTCATTGTGAAAACTATTCCAGTCTGAACACAGGGAATAGGCTCTGAATAAAAGTGTCTTTACTGAGTAAAAAAGTTAAGTATATATTAGTTTTACCAGACCACTGAGCTGATTAACAGCTCTCCTAGGGCTGGCCCGAAGGATTAGACTTATTTTACGTGGCTAAGAACCAATTCTTACCTAGCAACGGGACCTACAGCTTATTGTGGAATCCGACCCACATTATTTCGAGAAATGAATTTCTATCACCAGAAATAAATTTCTCAGCTTAAATGTCAAAGAGCAGTTACTAAAAAAGTTAAAACCCAAACCAGTGTACGTCTTTTTCTTAAAAATACCCGTGAGAAATCTACCAATAACAACATGAAATATTTATGTCTAAAAAAGCTAAATGATTATTTGATTCCATTTCCATTTTTAGACATAAATATTTCGCTTTGTAATGGTAGATTTCGCCCTGAAGATGTGAAGGAATTCCCTGTTTAATATATATATATATATATATATATATATATATATATATATATATATATATATATATATATATATATATATACATATATATATATATATATATATATATATATATATATATATATATATATATATATATATATATATATATATTTATATATATAATAAACAGGACAGCGAGAAGACCAAAATCATTTCTTATTTTTATTTTTATTTTGTTGTATATTTGTAATAATATATTGTAATAAGTACAGGACTGCAGGTGACAGGCAAATAACGAGATTTCTTCTTTTATTTTGGTGATTGAGTTTGAGATACAGTGGACCCAAAGAGATTACCTTGTCTTGTGTTTGTATTTTGACTGGTTGCTCACATGCATAGGGGCACGGTTATTGTCCTTTGTTACTGTTTATTGATTTTCTCACTCTAGCTTGCTTATAATGTTATGTCTTCAGACTTCAGTTCCTTTTTTTTTGTGAACTTTACATTTCCGTACTTTTATCCCCTGCAAGTTCGATCTTAATCTTTTACTTTTATTAGAATTTAATTAAGAAGATTTTGGTTCTTAATTATTTACCGCCTCTTACTGATTTCAAATCGTTTAGAAAGAAACATAAATCTAAACTATTTCCCACTGATCTAATTCGAGTAAGATAAAGTTTACTTTGAACGTTTAAAAAACGTGCTTTGTATAAATTAAAAAAGAGAGAGAGAGAGAGAGAGAGAGAGAGAGAGAGAGAGAGAGAGAGAGAGAGAGAGAGAAATTTCTTGTTCCTAGAGCAAAAGGTCAGGTCATTGTGAAGGGGCTGGGAGATTAGAATCAGACAGCGCTATAATATCCGATAAGATTAAGGGAAATTGATGAAGGAAGGGTTGGCTAAGAGTTAATGGAAGGGAAAAGAATTTTATTGTTATATTAGTAGTAACTAAACATATGTATGGGAGAGAACAGACTCATGGTAAAGATGGGGTGAACAAAAGTATTGTCTTATCAAAATTTGGCTTCATGAAATTAACATAGACAGTCTTAAACAATTATCTTCTTTCTCATGCCGGCACAACTTGTATCATCAGAACTAAGAGTAACAGTTCCTTATTCTGGTGGGAGACTTTCTCTCTCTCTCTCTCTCTCTCTCTCTCTCTCTCTCTCTCTCTCTCTCTCTCTCTCTCTCTCTCCATACAAAATTAGGTAGGTGTATAGTACTGCCGGGCTAGTCCATGCTAAACCACGTACAGTGATGTTTATACCACTGCGCCATCAAGAGAGACTTTCGTAAAAACGTGTCTCCATATCGTCGTTTCCTAGCCAGTCGGCATCTCGAATCCTACCAGTGATGAAACGCTTATCAGTTATAATTGCCCTTGGGTGTCTATTATTTCTGAGGTAAAAGGAATTGGATATTAAACGACATCCGTAGCCTAACATTTATGAAAATAAGAAAATGTCACAGTGTACGGTATGTGACAAAAATTCATAAGTAGCTGCGTATTACAAACGTACCAATCAGCCATCATGGTGGAAGTTGTTTGATATAGATTCTATGTACGGAAACATGAATTAGACAGACTTACGTATACAACAGAGTCGGTATTAAATTATAACTCTTTATATATCGATATGGTAAAAACGTCACTGTAGGTCATCATATTATACATACATATATACATATATATATATATATATATATATATATATATATATATATATATATATATATATATATATATATATATATATATATATATATATATATATATATATATATATATATATCTATATATATTATATATATATATATATATATATATATATATATATATATATATATATATATATATATATATATATATATATATATATATATATATATATATATATATATATTATATATCTATATATATATATATATATATATATATATATATATATATATATATATATATATATATATATATTATATATCTATAGTTTTTATATGTATATATATATATATATATATATATATATATATATATATATATATATATATATATATATATATATATATATATATATATATATACACACACACACACACATCTACACACATTATCAACACTTTTTAGCATGTGATTCGTTTATCAGATATTGCAACGGTTTGAGACTACAGATCCCCCATTGACAGGTGTTAAGGTAGGAGTGGCTTCAAAACTCATTTGGGTGGAAATCACAATATACTCCCAAGGGACAATACCGATAAACGTACAGACCATTGGAGACTATACATCAGAAACGGCAAAAACGAATATGTATAAAACCAAAAAACAACCTGACAACACAAAATATATGCATGTACTACCTTATAATAATATGAAAGATGTCGTGCAATTGAAACTTCAGAAGTTCAAGCGAAAATGCAGTGCATTACTACCTTAATAATATTCTTCTTGTATTCTGACACATTTTTATCTATTCATCTGTTTATTGATTTTTTTAAATAAGTGGTATCTCTTCTTTCTGTATTTCCCTTTACTTCCTCTTGTTTCTTCCTAACTCACACCATATTCTTTGGAAGCTTCAATTTCAAGTCAATGGCCCCTGTGGGCTTGTTCTATATGGATAGGTTTTCATCTACTGAAGAATAATAATATGTAATATCCCCCCACCTTCTTAAGAATTTTGGCGTTATTGGCGTTAATGTCGCATCTAAGAACAATAAAACAATGAAACGTGTACTTATAAAGAACTCTCTCGACAATACTAAAGGATGTGTATATAAAGCTCCATGTAAATCTTGTGACAACTTTTATAGTGGTCAAGCGGGTAAAGCACTGGAAAAGAGAATAGACCAGCATAGAATATGTGTGAGGTATGCAGTAGTATTTTCGCATATGCTAGTGAGAACAATCATGCTATCAACTGGGAAAGGGCAAAAAAGATAGCGTAGTCTACTAAAGCACTGGAAAGGAATATAATTGAATATAGCTTTATAAAAGAAAGTTATGACCATAATATGAATATCAATCAAGGCATGTATAAACTTGATCCGATAATATTAAAATAAATTTGTAAAATGTTTAAATTGTAAGGTAGGCTGTCAGGACGAAACACGAATTCCTGTTGAAAGAAACATCATTATATTAAAACCTGAAATGGTTTTCATTAAATACATGTTCAAAACAGAAAAATGTCTGATGGAGCAATAAATGGGAAAATTCATTATGTAGACATCAATCAGTTTCACTGCTTCTCAACTGGCGGTTTTCCCTCTAAAGTCTGGAAAAGATATTAATTTCACTGGGCGATCTTACTTACATTTTCTATGGCCCAGATAATGTATCGTCATAGTGGTGGTTTCTTTAAACACTACACCAGGCTAAATGCATATATCAGCCACCCAAGATCGAGGCAGTCTCCCTGTGAGAGTCACTATTCCTCTCATAAATATCCCATGGGAGATCACACACACACACACACACACGCACATACCCCACTGGAACCTGGCCACTTCCGGCGCATCAGTTCAATGTTCTACCATGCAGTCTCCTTGCACTTGATCGTGACAGACCCAAATGCATTTGCAGCAGAAGTGCCACTGTTTCTCACTGCTGACCAAAAGTCAATCCAGACTATATATAGTTATATATATATATATATGACCATATATCAATCCAGACTATATATATATATATATATATATATATATATATATATATATATATATATATATATATATATATATATATATATATATATATATATATATATATATATATATATATATATATATATATATATATGATATTGCCTTGTAATATGTATATCCTCCCACAGTTTTGATATATATTCTCTTCTATTTATCATGTATTATGTGTAATAATAATGATTGTTGAAGTATCATATGTAGTGTAGTATCGGATCTCAAAAGAGTTAATGATTTAGATAACTTAACAGCATAATTTAGAATTAATAATACATTTTTATTAGTAACGTAGTAAATGAGAAATGCATGTGTCCTAGCAAAGGGTTTGTTTCACTTCACCTGTCATCGCAAAAGATAATGTGTTGACAGGTTGGGAATAACAATTGCTGCTCTGCTTGGATTTTTCGTTTTGTTTTTAAAATATTCCACTCATAATTAGTCTGTTGCAATCTGTTTGATCGTGTAAGGATTTCTGTAAAAGCTTTGTCTCATATGAGAAGAAGACATGTACTGTACTTTTGAGAAATATCCAAGTGTTGCACTGAAACTCATGGCAGTTGCGTCATGTTTAAGATTACATTGCTCTGATCACGTATTGCTTCTTTCTAGAACCTTTGTGTCTCTCACCCAAAATGCCTTAATAATGTCATATGATTGTTTTAATTTTGTACTGGAATCCTCATATTTCCTCATTCTTTTTTGAGAGACAGTTAGCTGTGGTTCTCTCTCTCTCTCTCTCTCTCTCTCTCTCTCTCTCTCTCTCTCTCTCTCTCTTCAAGAGAGAGTAATTTTAATGTAATATATTTGTGGTCACTAGTATTAAATATAGCTTTTGAGATCTTAGTGTAGGAAAAGTGTAAAAATTTGTAACGACACCAGACAAAAAAGTTTGTGAATCAAAGCAGCTGCAAGTTATACAAAGGTTTTCACAGGCTTGTGTAAGGTAAAGTGAATTTTACTTATTACCATGGCATAATAACGTATAGTAAGAAATTTTTGCCTAAGTGAAATTATTTTATTGATAAATCAAATCATCTGTGTATTTTGTGTGTTCTTGTGTTTGCTGTCTCTTGGTTTTTTCACAATTTTTTTTTATTTTGATAATTTAACATTTATTTACTTAGCAATTCAAGTATTAATAATTTAACATCGCATACTTGATATATTTTTAATTCAATAAGGTTTTCTTCTCAAATTTTGAGTAATTCTTGATAGTTTAAATTTTGCTTGATTAATTTAATTTCTTGATAAATTAAAGTTTTGTGATTTAGTTTTGTTTAATAAATTAACTCAAGATTTAATTAAATTTTTGTTATTTTCAATTTAAATATGATTTTTTTTATTTAAATTATTTTAATAAACGAGTTTCATTTGTTGAATAGGATTAATTGTGTGCATAAGGCAAAGTGATAAACATGTTTTGTTCCTTTAGTTTTTCTGAAGTGAATTAAGACCAGGGAACAGTTGTTGTTTTGGAGTGTTGCCCTTTACCAGTATATTTCTTGTTTAATTGTTGAACACACTAATCTTTAAACTTAGTTTGTTTGAGATGGATAAGTGTTACCTTTAGAGCTCTTTTACTCTGAGAGTATATTTCTTGTTTAATTGTTTTGATACAGTATATATATATATATATATATATATAGAATATATATATATATATATATATATATATATACACTAATCTTGATAAACTTAGTTTGATTTTTTATTTCATTAATGAGCTTTTTAAGGGATATATATATATATATATATTTAGAGTACTCAGTCATAATCATATATATATATATATATATATATATATATTCTTCTTCTTTTCTTCTTCTTTTAACGTGCTTTTATTCCCATTTTTCGATGCCTTCGTTTGAAGGACTTTTTGATTTGGCTTTAATTCGGCTGCCCTGCCTTATGTTTCATGTATCATACCCGACCCAACGCCCTTTCTTCCCAGGTATCGGGTGTGGCGAGAGTTCGAGAAGTGTGAGATGTTTGTTATGTTTTTAGAAGGTGTTGTAGTGGCTTTGTTTTGTGTGATATTTTTTGAAATCCATTTGCTTTTATCCGTTGATTACATATATAATCCCGGGATGTCTTCACGGATAGCAAAGTGTCTGCCTCTCTGACCAGTCGGCTGCGGGTTTTGAACCCGCGCCACAGACCTCTACGAAGTCCGAAGCTGCTGCTGTAACCGACTGAGCCACTGAGGCTCTATATATATATATATATATATATATATATATATATATATATATATATATATATATATATATATATATATATATATATATATATATATATATATATATATATATATATATATATATCGAGAGTATCTCCGATATTTAGGGAATTTATATAATGATAAATGAACAGGTACCACTATGGACCCATTCAACGATCCAGTGGACGTTACCACTTCGTTGAATGGGTCCATGTCAGGGTTCGCGTCCCAGTGGTATGTTCATTTATCACTTATATAAATTCCCTTCGGTGATAATTCTCCATATACTCGATAGCGTGAATTTGATATTAAATACATTTGTAGCTTCATGATATATAAATCACGGTGTGATTAAAAATTTATATATATATATATATATATATATATATATATATATATATATATATATATATATATATATATATAAAATATTATTTGATAAGAAGTTGCATAAAACATTATTTGAACGTTTATATTTTGGGCACTTCCTTCTGTGCCCTTGTTCACTGGAAAATATGGACAGATGAAATGTTACAAGGGTATATATACAAAGCATATATAGGTGTGGCATTAAGTCTCCGATGGTATGCAGGTGACCGTTTCCTAAGAAGGAGGAGAGTAAACTGTTTCCTAGTGGTTTTCGGCCCATTAACTCCCGTTTGGCGTTGATTGTGGTGGTCGTGTGCCCTGGAACACCTTCTTCAGAAGTGGTCTGAGGATTAAAGCGTCAATGTCGTCCGATTTCCAATGTCCTCCTGACAAGTTCATATTGTTGGTTTGACTGATGATAGCAGATTCCAGTATCTTTCTTTTGTATGGACAGCTACTTTTGAAAACCAGCTCCGCCCCACTCCAGTTTATGATATGTCCTGTATTTCTGATATGTAGGAAAATCCCCGAACTCTCCGAAGCATAACGTAGTGATCTTATGTGGTCTGTTATTCTTTGTGAGAGTGATCTACCTGTCTCCTCCACGTAAATGTCATTACAATTGCTACACGGTATCTTGTAAACTCCGGCTTCTTCCCCTTTGTTATTTAAGTATATGTTAATGAGCGAACTCGCGATGGATTTGGGATAATGGAAAATGAAGGGATTGTTAGACCTGAGTTGTTCGGTGGGTTTTTGGATTTTTTCGTTGGTCGGAAGCTTTATTTTGTTGTTGAAATCTATTTGTCTGTTGTGAGTGGGACCTCTATAGTATATTTTATTCACTTTGTTAATAGCCCTCTCGATAATGTGTGGTGGATAGAGCAGTTGCATTAGGTGTCGGCGGATTGTGTTGAATTATTTATCTAGGTACCCATTTGAACATATCCTAAGTCCTCTGAGGAATAAGTTGCACCCTACCATGATCTTTACGAGATGTCGTGGTAGCTTAAGAAATGAATGTAGGAAACAGCGAAGGTGGGTTTTCTATATACTGTAAATGCATATCTGTTCTGTTCTCTTATGATCAGTACATCGAGGAACGGCAGTTTTCCGTCCTTTTCCCATTCCGTTTTAAATTTTATGGTCGGAACTAGCGAATTTAGCCTATTAAAAAATTCATTAAAGTCTCCCCAGCTATTGTCCCAGAAAGTAAAGATATCATCTACGTCGTCTCTAAGCCAGATCATATTACGGGGTTTGATAGATAACAAAATTTCTGTTTCGAAATATTCCATGTACAAGTTTGCTAAAAGAGGTGATAGGGGACTGCCCATGCTACAGCCAAATTTTTGTTTGTAAAAATTACCATTGAAAGAGAACACGTTGTTAGTTACACAGAGGTTGATAAGTTTCAGAGTTTTATCTATGCCAAGAGGAAAATGGTCTTCATATGGTTGTAACTTCCTCTTTAAGAAAGACAACACGTCGGCGATCGGGACTTTGGTAAATAATGACTCGACGTCGAGGCTGAGCAATTTGATGTTATTTGAGGGGATGTTTAAACTATTAAATTTTTGTATAAAATCCTCTGCATGTTTGACGTGGGAGGATGAGAAGGTTCCTAGAAAGGGTGATAACAGGTCTGCAAGCCATTTTGATACTTTACACATGAAAGAGCCCCTGCTAGATATTATGGGACATAAAGGAATCCCATCTTTATGTGTTTTCGGGAGGCCGTAGAAATAGGGAAGAGAGGGGTTGATTATCTTGAATGTCTCTAGTAATTCTATGTTTTTCTTATTGCCCATGACTGATTTATTAAATTGGGAGGCAATATTTGTTGTGGGATCTTTTGTTAATTTATCATAGGTCTCCACATCGTTTAGAAGTTCTTGAACTTTATTGATGTATGTCTCCTTATCTAAAAGAACTATTTTCCCGTCTTTGTCAGATTTTGTGATTATAATATCCCCCCTTCTTAAACTAACTAACGCATTTTGGAATCTTTTCAGGAGCGAGTTTTTGTTGTTATTTTGTCCCAAGGCATTCAGCAAGATGCCTTTGAGGCAAGCATCTTTTTTGTCATAATTGTTTTTGCAAAATGTTTATCAAAAGCAATTAAGAAATTAAGATTACTCTCGGGACCTGGTTTTAGAGCGAATGATACCCCAAGATTTAAAACCGTCTGTTCTTCTGCGGTGAGGGGATGGTTAGAGAGGTTCAGCACATTATTGAAGAGAGCCTCGATTTCCTCCAGCCATGCTTCTGGCTCGTCCTCAGTCCACTTGGGGACGAGGGAATTGATGCTCGAAATTGGAGCATTTGGTGCAGCAGGTGTGGGGCTGGAGGCTTGCTGTCTAGCCATAGCTTCGGCATTCTCCCTTTTTGCTCCTTCCAGCTTGAGCTCTTTTTCTTTGAAGGCTAACTCATGCTGTCCTCTCCTTTCTTCTCTTTCTTCTTCTAGCTGCCGCTGTTCGGCTTCATACGCCCTCCGTTCAGCCTCATAATTCCGCCGTTCTAGTCTTTCTTCGTTCTCTCACTTGGCCAAGTCGTCCATTTGCTCCTTGACCCAGGTGGCAAGTTCCAATCCAGTAAGACCTGCCGCCGTCCCCAGATCCAGGAAGGTTTTATAATTCTCTGCTGCCATGGTTCTGTTGGGGAAGGGCATCTAACTGGGTCGACGGGGTGTACTTGGGCAGTGAGGAAGTGTCCCTTCAGTGACGTGGCACCCTTTCAAAAGGTGGCAGTGTGGTTGGGTGTGCCATGTAAAGGTCACAATGGTGGCACTCAGTATCCTTATGTACTGGTGCAGGTTAGGTACCAGAAGGACTTTCTCTTCTGTGTTCCCTTTTGTTTGGTTTTATTTATTTTTTCTAGTTGCTTGATTGGTGGCACTATGGTGCCAATGTGTTCCCAGGAACTCCTTACTTGAGTCCAACTAGGCTATATGGGAGGAAATGCACTCTACCCCAGCAGAGTGTAACAATTGAATGAGAGAAAAAGGGGGAAAAAAAGAGAGAGAGAGAGAGAGAAGTAATCTTATTCAGTTGATGACAGTGCTGCAAATTATTGGCACTGTGGAATAAAAGTGAATTTGTGGTTGGCCCTTTTTTTTTTTTTTTTTTTTTTTTTTGTCCTCTTGAGTGTCTGGTCCCAGTACCCGCAGTGCTACAACCCCTTTCTATTTCAGAGGGAGAAAGGCTACTGTCTGTTTAGGTCTGGGTAAAAGGCCTCACTCGTGACTGAGAGTTTATCGCTGTAGTTAATCTTAACGTGTCCTGATCTAATTGTGTGACAGAGGTGTTGCTTTTATTTGGTTTAATTTAATTAATTGTCCCGGTGTCGGCCCTTCTTTCCTTGAAGAGGGTCACGCACACTCGATTAGGCTATGAATGCTTACTGGGATATATGAGAGAGAGAGAGAGAGAGAGAGAGAGAGAGAGAGAGAGAGAGAGAGAGAGAGAGAGAGAGAGAGAGAGAGAGAGATTTTCAGTCAGCCAATTTTGGGCTGCCTGAGAACAATTTAAGTAAAAATTTTATAAGTGCACACTGGCAGGGTTATGAATGGCAGAGACGTCGTCTTGCAATAAGGGGATATTCTTTAACAATCGTAACCAGCGTCGACGTCTACAATGAGTTTAGAGTAAAAGTGTAAGTTCTTTCTTTATATGATTTTCTTGATGCTGGGTATTTGTATAGGAACTTGTTATCTGTATTAATCCTAACTAAGACCCTACCATTCCCTGACTAAATTATATCTTGTTTTTATCTACCGAAGTCTGTCTGGCTAAGATATTGCGAGAGGGATCTACTACACCGAAGAAAGTAGTCCCAAAAAATGGCTTTGAGGCAGCTGCTACCCGGTACACAAACAGTGACAATAGAGGTCTTAAGATGGCAGACATGGGAGCGGTTACTTAGGCCCCAAAATGTTGGGTGAATCCCGTTAGCTCAAAACAATTTCAAAACAACGCTCGGCGGAGGAATACACAATGTCGGGCGTTTGTCCCAAGTCAATTACACAAAGCACTTGAATTCCTCTCACAACAAACTAAGCAAATGCAGGCATCCAGATTTACTCTAAATATACCAACACTTCAAAGGATTTTGCATAAGGATGGAAAACGAAAATACTAGGCAACGCTGGTGTCTTTTGTTATCGTATTTCTCGCGCGGAGATTATCCATCTGCCTAGACGAGAATTCTTGACGTTCGGCCCGGGGTAAATTTACGTTACTGAAAAGTACATTTTATGGTAAAATTAACTATTTCCGTTTGTTTGCTATTTCAGTGACACGGTGTTTCGATACGATTCCCGCTATATGAACACAATGCTGATCGGGATTGACAAACGCGATTACTACTTTGTGAAAATGAAATGAACTTCGCAAATTCGGTCTCTACCCTCGAGAGATACGTGAGGCGTGCTTTCTCCGCTTGTGATCGTCGACTACTTAACTCGTTAAAAGAAATCAATACCATGCATTAATCCTTGGCCAAGGAAAATAGCAAAATATTAACACTACACGGCAACTCGGCCTGCGACCTTCATTGGAATGCGCCCACGATATCCGAACACGGCAAAATGCTTCTTTCTTAAGATTTTATAAATTGTGAATTGCTGCTGTCAATGAACACTTTTCTACATTATGCTAATTCTTAATTATACCTGGTATTCTAACTATTCTTATTATTATTATTATTATTATGCCTTGTGCTGTCTCCTTGTTTGGAAGAGTAAAATTGAATTAAATATCTGACTTTTCTCTTTGGAATTAATTGTAATGAATTTTCTTTTTCTCCAGATTCTTTCTCTAAATTAATTAGATCCTATGCTAGATCGCCAGTGTTACGTATGGGGCCTTGCTGATGAGTTATTTACGGGATTAACGTAATTTATAAGGCCCTAAGTGCCAAGGACACACATAACCTGTCAATTGAAGCTACAAATTAACCTCAAAGACAGCTGCTATAAATGAAATAAGGTCGCCAGTTGAGGAGAACCCTCGACACAAAGAATATACAGTAACTAAGGACTTTACGTTAACCGTTGCCCGACTTCGGACGCAGTCAATCTCTATCCGCCCAATATGGTTTTAAAACACAACGGGGTCTTCCGAACAATGGATTTGAGACACAAGGCTGCATAAAGAATGTAAAATGACTTGCTTAACCTTCCCTAATTCCTAGTTAATTCACTGGAATAGTTGAATGTCGCTAAACAATATAAATTATGCTTAATTTATACTTTGTAAATTCACTGGAATAGTTGAATGTCGCTAAACAATATAAATTATGCTTAATTTAGACTTTGTAAAAGCAAATGGTTGCTTGGTTATTTATATAGTGGCGGAAGAATGAAACAAGGAAAATTGGAAATACAGGGAAAGAGGTTAGTAAATTGATGAAATTTTGAACAAAACTCAGACTTGCCTTGGACGACTAATTGTTACCCATACAACAGACGATCAGAAGTTCTGGGATTAATTCGCCACTTCACTAGTAACATAAGACTATAGACAAAGGGGTGAAGGAGCCCTCTCCGTGGACGTGCTTTCGTGACAGAGGTCTCCTGCTCTCTCTCTCGACCTCGCTGGGTCAAATACAGAATCGACGTTCATACCCTCAGGGTCTGAAATTTTGTCAAAACATCCGCCGACAGAGTACAAGAAAGAAGTAGCTTAGGGCCACCTACCATAAGGTTAATTGTGGAAACTTTTCCTATGGGGTTAAGTCCCTAATGCTACCTATCCTTGCTATGAACGGGCGTTAAATTTTGAATTTCGTAGCCTACCCTGCTGGACAAAGACGTTTCCCTGTCGTTGTTCGTGTATTTTTTCTACAATAAACTGCATATAGGGCGAACAGCAGAAGATTTAAAAAAATATATATATATGTCTATATATATATATATATATATATATATATATATATATATATATATATATATATATATATATATATATATATATATATATATATATATATATATATATATATATATATATATATATATATATATATATATATATATATATATATATATATATATATATATATATATATATATATATATATATATATATATATATATATATATATATATATATATATATATATATATATATATATATATATATATATATATATATATATATATATATATATATATATATATATATATATATATATATATATATATATATATATATATATATATATATATATATATATATATATATATATATATATATATATATATATATATATATATATATATATATATATATATATATATATATATATATATATATATATATATATATATATATATATATATATATATATATATATATATATATATATATATATATATATATATATATATATATATATATATATATATATATATATATATATATATATATATATATATATATATATATATATATATATATATATATATATATATATATATATATATATATATATATATATATATATATATATATATATATATATATATATATATATATATATATATATATATATATATATATATATATATATATATATATATATATATATATATATATATATATATATATATATATATTGTCCAATGCAGCATGAAGGGACGTGTGTTTGAGAACATTATAAAATCCACGTCAGAAAATTTTGAATTTTATAATATAGTTATTGTGTATGTGCGTGTGTGTCTAGTGTATGTTTTCCAAATTATTTTCATAACATTCTACGGGCTACCTGATCGCCATTTTTCGAAAATATTGAGAAATATTGTTTAACAGTGATTTATGAATCCCGAGATAAAAAGAAAAGCCAACCCTGTATAAATAAAACGAGTGTTGGCAAAACATTTGAGCGCCCTCATGCCCAGCAAGGTGATTTGTCTGTAAGTGACGACTCTCCATTCACGAATATACTCTCATTTTGTCTCTCGAAAATCAGAGAATTTTTTTCCAGAAATACATAACTTCGAAAATATAATTTTTGTCTGAGGCATGGGACGCTAGAACTGTTGGAGGGTAAACGAGAGGAGGCTATGAGAGTGGAATGGATTTTAGGACGGAGGAGGGGAACAAGATACGGTATGTCTTTCCCCTGTGATGTAGGAAGTCGAGGGCTAAAGCGAGTCTTCTGTTAGGGGAAGGGCCCGGTAAAAAAAAAAAAAAAAAAAAAATAAGCGAGGGGTTGAAAATGAACTGGAAGCCCGTAAACAGTAAAAAAAATACAGAACCCCTGACGGGTTATCTATTGGAGATGAAGTGGTGGCTGATCTGTTAATGGAAAAGACAAATGACTAAGTTGAAAATGCTTAAGATTTTTTTTTCCAGGGAAAAATTGGGGTTTAAGTTGAGAAAGTTATGAATAAGGAATTTTGTGTTCTTTAGTTTTCATGTTTAAATATTTACGTATCATAAATGAAACCTCAATCATCTTCATTTCATGGGAAGTGCTCGTTGTACGCATAACAGACCGAGGCTGTCAAAATGTTCTCAATAAAAATGAAGGGGGATCTTGTTTGTCCATATTCAACTATTTGTAATCATCTGGAGCAGATAATGATTAGTGTTCCAAGACCTTATTATTGTTTCATGACGAATTAAAAATTACCGGAAAATGCTGACTCATTCTAAATTTCAGTCAGTTAACATTCTGTATAGTAAAAAAACCACTGCTTACCAAGAAATCACAACCTACCCTCAGTAGTAGCTACTGTTGTCATTCAAGAATGTTAATTCATATTGTTCTCAAAAAGTTCCGTGATAAAATAATTGTTATCAGGTGAGATTCATCTTTCACCGTGTACACAATTATTTATCAAAGTTCTTGCGTACACACATGCATGTGCACTTTGAAGACTTAAGATTGTTCGTAGACTTTCAAATTTATTGTTTTTTTTATTTGTTTACGAAAATACCACAATAGTCAGAAGCTAGTGGCCTTCAATAAAATCTTCACATTAACTGGAAAATTGTTTTGATCATTGTAAACTTTAGGGAATTTGTGCGTTGAGGGTAATAAAAGAAAACATCGCAATGATTCTAACAACGTATTTTGTTAACAAGTTGCCATTTTAGCAAATGGTGTTAGCTTCCTCACGCAAGCTTTGAAAAAGGATGAATATAAACTAACCGAAATGTTCATGAAATCATATAATAATATTCGTATGAGTGGTTGTGGCTAGGTTTAACGTTGGATTTAGAAAGCATTCTCAAAGCAGTAAATCGTTTCAGAATTTAGTTTGCAATTTTGTTTATTAGATTTTATAGTTTTTTGGTATTGGCAAATGGCTTAAAATAAGAAGGTTCTTTCGTGCATAAGTGTTCTAAGCAGGTGCTATTTGGGATTTTTTTTTTTTTTTTAACGTTAGTTTAACCAGACCACTGAGTTAATATTAACTCTCCTAGGGCTGGCCCGAAGGATTAGACAAGCTATTTAAACCCTGATAATTTAATTAAACCTAGCGACATATGTTTATCTAAGAAATAATTAAGTTAATTAGGAATATATTATAAATTATTCTATGAATCTTATATTTTATCGTATAAATGATTAAATTTAAGGAATTTTAAAATGTTAAAAAGTGAGAATTTGTCATTTTCTGACAGTATATCTTTAAAGGAATATCTTCTAAATAAAATGTCTCTTTGGATTCTATATTTTGGACATACCTTTAAAACATGCTTTACTGTACAGATATGGTATCTGTACGT
>NC_089769.1:28507122-28524622 GCF_040412425.1 Macrobrachium rosenbergii
AATTACTAAGAGCATGGTGTAATCGGGCATGCTAATATTGGCAGACAACCCATTGCCTAACATAGTCAAATTAATCAGAGTATTCAAGATAAGAAAACCAGCTAGTATTAATTTAAATTTTCCTTCTTTTTCTCTCATTACTCACGCAGTGCCAACTTTGCTCATGCACTTGTGTTAGGACTTGCTTCATTTTCTTTTTCTTTCCTCTTTCCTTCACTATCTTAAGCATTTAAGCAACTGAGTGTACGTGCACCATCCTCAGGGAAGGAACGGGCCGACATAGAAAAAAAAACACACCTTTATCCCAAAAATAATTGAAGATAAGTTAAGAATTAAACACACTTATTGACAACTGTCCATCATGAGTGGGGTCTATTTATCCAGACTTAAGCATAAAAGCATTCCTCCCTCCGCATGAAAGGAAAGAGCATAGCTAGTACTAAGAACTAGCCACCCACGAGTGCCAATGTAACAAAATTGATGTTTTCTCTACCACAGTGCCACTGACCTGAGGCAATGTCATAACCCACAGAAGTGCTTACCTATATGTTTCCTCTTACTTTTCTTCTTTCTCCTACTTATTAATAATGCTCTGCTTGGGCAGAGTGCATTTTCCCTTATACATAGAAACCTCTGGGCAACCTGGGCCATAGCTCAAGCCCACGATGCCACCTCCCAAGAGCGGGTAAAGATCCGAGTGGACAAGAAGGCCAGGTCCCGCAGTTTTGAGATAGGAGACCAGGTACTAGTGCTGTGACTAGGTGCCACCTGTCCCCTTGAGACTCAGTTCACAGACCCTCACAAGGTGCTAGCCAAAGGGGGCCAGCTGAACTACCTAGTGGGCTGTGGAAAGAGAGGGCCAGGTTGCTCCACATAAACCTATTGAAGCCCTTCAAGGAGCAAGCCGGCACCCAGGAGACTCCCCAAGAGCTCCTGGCATTGGGAATAACCGTAGGGCTGGTCATGAGGGCCGACCCGCCTGAGTCAGACTGAGAAGTTCTGGCAAATCTTACAGTCATCACCCCTGGGCTAGACAAAAACTGGCGCCAGGACGTTCAGACTCTTCTCTTGAGATATCATCAGGTTGTTCAGGACGAGCTGGGTTGCACATCCATGGCCGAGCACACCATTCACCTGGAAGAATCCACCAGGTCCATTGCATAAGGCTGCTACAAGGTAAACCCACAGGGAGCCGAGCAGATAAAAGCTCAGGTTCAACTCCAACACAACCTGGGATTGATAGAGAAGTGCCAGAGTTTCTGGTCCTTCCCACTGGTGCTGGTCCTGAAAGTGAGGGGTGGGAATAGACTATGCATTGATATCGGACAGCTGAACACGGTGATCAAGCCCAAACCTTACCCCCTGCCATGCATAGAGGTATGCCTAGACAGCATTGGCCCAGACCCTTTCTTCAGCAACTCGGAGAAGGGCGATTGGCAGGTGCCGCTGAGCGAGGACATGTAACACCCTTGATAACTTCCTCTTTCATGTTCCACCCTTAAGTTCTCCCTTCACATTCCACCATTAATAAGTTCCCCCTTCATGTTCCATCCTTAATAAGTTCTCTCCTCGTGTTCCACCTTTAATATGTTCCCCATTCGTTGTCCACCCTTAATAAGTTACCCCTTTATGTTCCACCTGTAATAAGTTCTAACTTCATGTTCCAGCCGTAATAAGTTCCCCCTTTATGTTCCACCCTTAATAAGTTCCCCACTCATGTTCCACCCTCAAGTTCCCCTTTATGTTCCACCCTTAATAAGTTTCCCCTTTGTGATCCACCCTTAATAGTTCCCCCTGTATGTTCCACCCTTAAGTTCTCCGTTTATGTTCCACCCTTAATAACTTCATCCTCTATGTTCCACCCCTATTAAGTTCCTCCTTCATGTTCCTCCCTTAATAAATTCCCCTTTATGTTCCACCCTCAAGAAGTTCCCTATTCATGTTCCTCCCTTAAGCTCCCCCTTCATGTTCCACCCTTGATAACTTCCTCCCTTCATGTTCAACCCTTAATAAGTTCCCCCTTCATGTTCCATCCTTGATAACCTCCCCCTTTGTGTTCCACCCGTAATAAGTTCTCCCTTCGTGTTCCACCCATGATAACTTCCCCCTTCATGTTCCGCCCTTAATAAGTTCCCCATTCATGTTCCACCCTTAAGCTCCTACTTTATGTTCCAACCTTAATAAGTTCCCCTATATGTTCCACCCTTAATAAGTTCCCCCTTCATGTTCCACCCTTAATAAGTTCTCCCTTAATGTTCCACCCTTAATAAGTTCCCCATCATATTTCCACCCATTAGTTCCCCCTTTATGTTCCAATCTTAATAAATTCCCCTTTATGTTCCACCCTTAATAAGTTCCTACTTCATGTTCTACCCTTAATAAGTTCTTTCATGTTCAACCCTTAATAAGTTCCCACTTCATGTTCCACCCTTGATAACTTCTCCCTTCATGTTCCACCCTTAATAAGTTCCCCCTTCATGTTCCACCCTTAATAAGTTTCCCCTTTATGTTCCAACCTCAAGTTCTCCCTTCATGTTCCATCCTCGGTAAGATCCCACTTCATGTTCCACACTTAATAAGTTCCTCCTCCATGTCCCACCATTAATGATTTCATGATTCATGTTCCACCCTTAATAAGTTCCTCCTTAATGTTCCACCCTTAATAAATTCTCTCTTCATGTTCCACCATTAATGATTTGCACATTGATGTTCCACCCTTAATAAGTTCCCCCTTCACGTTCCACTCTTAATAAGTTCCCTCTTCATGCTCCACCCTTAATATGTTCTTCCTTAATAAGTTCCCACTTAATGTTCCACCCTTAAGTTCTCCCTTCATGTTCAACCCTTAATAAGTTCCCCCTTCATGTTCCACACTTAGTGAGTTCCCCTTTATGTTCTGCCCATAATATATTCCCCCTTCATGTTAACCCCTTAATAAGTTCACACCTCATGTTCCACTCTTAAAAAGTTCCCTCTACATGCTCCACCCTTAATATGTTCTTCCTTGGTAAGTTTCCACTTCATGTTCCACCCTCGATAACTTCCCCTTCATGTTCCACCATTAATAATTTCTCCCTTCATGTTCCACACTTCATAACTTCCCCCTTTATGTTCCACCCTTAATAAGTTCCCCCGTTCATGTTCCACCCTTAAGTTCCCACTTTATGTTCCACTCTTAATAAGTTCCCCATCATGTTCCACCCTTAAGTTCCCCTTTATGTTCCAACCTTAATAAGTTCCCTTTCTGTTTCACCCTTAATATGTTCCTCCTTCATGTTCCACCCTTAATTTCTCCCTTCATGCCCCACCCTTAATAAGTTCTCCCTTCATGTTCCACCCTTGATAACTTCCCTCCTTCATGTTCCACACCTAATAAGTTCCCCCTTCATGTTCCACCCTTAATAAGTTCTCCCTTTATGTTCCATCCTCACTAAGTTCCCTCTTCATAGTTCCACCTTTAATAAGTTCCTCCTTCATGTTCACTACTTAATAAGTCCCCCCTTCATGATCCATCATTAAGGAATTTCCCATACATGCTCCACCCTCAATAAGTTCCTCTTCATGTTCCACCCTTAATAAGTTCCTCCTCCATGTTCCACTCTTAATAATTACTCCCTTCATGGTCCACCCTTGATAACTCTCCCCTTGATGTTCAACTCTTAATAAGTTCCCCCTTCATGTTCCACCTGTAATTAGTTCTCCCTTCGAGTTCCATCCTTGATAACTTCCCCCTTTAGGTTCCACACTTAATAAGTTTCTTTTTACGTTCCACCCTTTAATTAGTTCTTAATAAGTTCTCCCTTCATGTTCCAGTTCCATCCTTGATAACTTCCACCCTTAATAAGTTTTTAGGTTCCACACTTAATAAGTTTCTTTTTACGTTCCACCCTTGATAGCATGCCCCTTTCATTTATGTTTCCACCAGTTGTTCCCTTCATGTTCCATTCAATAAGTTCTCCTTTCATGTTCCACCTTCATGTTTTCCATGTTTAAGTTCCAACCATGTACCATTAGTTTCCCCTTTATGTTCCACCCTTAATAAGTTCCTCCCTTCATGTTCCACCATAATAATGATTTCATTGATGTCCTCCACCGATTTAAGTTCCTCTTCATGTTTCCTTAATAAGTTCATTCTTCATCCTCCACCCTTAATTTGTTCCTTAATAAGTTCCCTTCATGTTCCACCCTTTTTTACTTCCCCCTTCGTGTTCCACCCTTAATAAGTTTCCCCTTCATTTTCCACCCTTAATATGTTTCCACTTTATGTTCCACCCTTAAGTTCTCCCTAGTTCTCCCTTCATGTTCCATCCTCAATAAGATCCCCCTTCATGTTCCACCTTTAATAAGTCCACATGTTCCACATTAATAAGTTCCTTCTCCATGTCCCACCATTATTGGTTTCCCAATTCTTCTTGCACCCTTAATAAGTTCCTTCTTCATGTTCCACCCTTATTAAGTTCCCCCTTCATGTTCCACCATTAATGATTTCCCCATTGATGTCCCACCCATAATAAGTTCCTCTTCATGTTCCATTCTTAATAAGTTCATTCTTCATCCTCCACCCTTAATTTGTTCTTCCTTAATAAGTTCCCACTTAATGTTCCACCCTTGAGTTCTCCCTTCATGTTCTTCTCTTAATAAGTTCCTCATTCATGTTCCACACTTAAATTCTCCTTTACGTTCCACCCTCAATAAGTTCCCCTTTATGTTCCACACGTAATGAGTTCCCCCTTTGTGTTCCACCCTTAATATATTCCCCATTCATGTTCCCCCTTAGTAAGTTCACACTTCATGTTCCACTCTTAAAAAGTTCCCTTCTTCATGTTCCTCCCATAATATATTCTTCCTTGATAAGTTCCCCCTTCATGTTCCACCCCTGATAACTTCCCCTTCATGTTCCACCCATAATAATTTCTTCCTTCATGTTCCACACTTCATAACTTCCCCCTTTATGTTCCACCCTCAATAAGTTTCTCTTCACGTTCCACCCTTGATAACTTCCCCTTTATGTTCCACCCTTTGGTTCCCCTTTATGTTCCACCCTTAGTAAGTTCCCCATTCATGTTCCACCCTTTAGTTCCCCCTTTATGTTACACACTTCATAATAATGTTCCACCCTCAATAAGTTTTCTTCACGTTCCATTATGTTCCACCCTTTAAGTTCCCCTTTATGTTCCAACCTTAATAAGTTTCATGTTCCCCTTTCTGTTCCCCCATGTTCCACTCTTAATAAGTTCTTCATGCTCCAATCATTTGTTATTCTACCCTTAATTTCTCCCTTTATGGTCCACCCTTAATAAGTTCCCCCTTCACATTCCACCCTTAATAAGTTCCCCCTTTATGTTCCATCCTTAAGTTCTCCCTTCATGTTCCATCCTCAGTAAGTTCCCTCTTCATAATTCCACCCTTAATAAGCCCCTCCTTCATGTTTACTACTTAATAAGTTCCCCCTTCATGTTCGACCATTAATGATTTCCCCATTCATGTTCCACCCTCAATAAGTTCCTCTTCATGTTCCACCCTTAATAAGTTCCTCGTTTATGTTCCACCCTTAATAATTTCTCCCTACATGGTCCACCCTTATTATGTTCCACATTCATGTTCCACCCTTGATAACTTCCCCCTTCATGTTCCACCCACAGTAAGTTTCCCCTTCATGTTCCACCCTTAATAAGTTCCCCTTTATGTTCCACCCTTATGTTCTCCCTTCATGTTACTTCCTCAATAAGTTCCCTCTTCATAGTTCCACCATTAATCAGTTCCCCCTTCATGTTCCACACCCTCAATAAGTTCCCCTTTATGTTCCACCCTTAATAATTTCCCCTTTATATTCCACCCCTGATAACTTCCTCCTTCATGTTCCACCCTTAATAAGTTCCTCCTTTATGTTCCATCCTTAATAAATTCGTTCCACCATTAATCAGTTCCACCCTTCATGGTCCACCCCTTTATGTTCCACCTTAATAAGTTCCCTTTATATTCCAGTAACCCCTTAATAAGTGCCCCTTCATGTTCCACCCTTAATAAGTTCCCCCTTCATGTTCCACCCTTAAGTTCCCCCATCATGTTCCATCATTAAAAAAGTTCCTCCTTCATGTTCTACACTTAGTAAGTCCCTTCATGTTCCACAATTAATGATTTCCCCATTAATGATTTCCCAATTCATGTTCAACCCTCAATAAATTCCCCCTTCATGTTCCACCCTTAATAAGTTCCTCCTTCATTTTTCACCCTTAATATGTTTCTCCATGATGTTTCCTACTTAATAAGTTCCCACATCATTTTCCGCCCTTAATTAGTTCCCTCCTCATGTTCCCCATTTGATAAGTTTCCCCTTTATGTTCCACCCTTGATATGTTCCCCAATCATGTCCCTTACTTAATAAGTTCCCCTTTCATGTTCCACCCTTAATAAGTTCCCTCCTCATGTTCCCAACTTGATAAGTTCCCCCTTCATGTTACACCCTTAATATGTTCCCCCATCATGTTCCCACTTAATAAATCCCCCATCATCTTCCACCCTTCATATATTCCCCCATCATGTTGTTCACTTATTAAATTCTCCCTTCATGTTCCACCCTTAATAAGTTCCCCCTTCATGTTCCACTCTTAATAAGTTCCCTCTTCATGTTCCACCCTTAATAAGTTCTCCCATCATGTTCCCCATTTAATAAGTTCCCCTTCATATTCCACCCTTGATATGTTCCCCCACCATGTTCCCCACTCAATAAGTTCCCCCTCCATTTTCCACCCTCGATATGTTCCTCCATGATGTTTCCTACTTAATAAGTTCCCACATCATTTTCCGCCCTTAATTAGTTCCCTCCTCATGTTCCCCACTTGATAAGTTTCCCCTTCATGTTCCACCCTTGATATGTTCCCCAATCATGTCCCCTACTTAATAAGTTCCCCCTTCATGTTCCACCCTTAATAAGTTCCCTCCTCATGTTCCCCTACTTGATATGTTCCCCCTTCATGTTACACCCTTGATATGTCCGCCCATCATGTTCCCACTTAAATCCTCTCATCATGTTCCACCCTTGATATATTCCCCCATCATGTTCCTCACTTAGTAAATTCTCCCTTCATTTTCCATCCTTAATAAGTTCTCCCTTCATGTTCCACTCTTAATAAGTTCCCTCTTCATGTTCCACCCTTAATAAGTTCCCCCATCATGTTCCCTATTTAATAAGTCCCCCTTCATGTTCCACCCTTGATATGTTCCCCCATCATGTTCCCCACTTAATAATTTTCCCTTCATTTTCCACCCTTGATGTGTTCCCCCATCATGTTCCCTACTTAATAAGTTCCCTCCTCGTGTTCCCCACTTAATAAGTTCCTCCTTCATGTTCCACCCTTGATATGTTCCCCCTTCATATATCACCCTTAATAATTTCCCCCTTCATGTTCCAAAAAAGGGTTGCACAATCTTTTGCATTATTACTACTAAATATTGAGATTAATAATAGCTATCTCCTCGATATAATTTAAAGAACTATTATCCTTGATTCTTCAAAAAAACAAGTAATCTCCAAAAATAAATCCTTTAGTAAAAATTTTTTTTTTGTAGTTCCTATTCCTTTTTTTGAAATGATTGTAATTCAATTTCTGATATTCTTTAAAGAAGCTACAACAAAAATCATAACGAAAGGAAACTCTGTGATCTTATGAAAATGATGATTGTATTGTTCCGAAGCTTATGAATATTTCCATGATTTATGTGGTATTAGTTAAAAAAATGGAGTTCAGAGAGAGAGAGAGAGAGAGAGAGAGAGAGAGAGAGAGAGAGAGAGAGAGAGAGCTATGATCCATGTGAATTTTGCTGACGTTAAATGGTCTGACTGTAAGTGTAAATTTCATATCAGTTGCTTAAAAATTTATTATAGATCCAAATACGTTCATTGCAACGTTCAATAGTTGTATGAAAAATGTCAAGACTACCTAAAGGTTAAAATTTCCATTAAAACATAATCTTATAATTATATTATAAACAAATTCCAGATTTAAAGAAAATAAAATAATTAATCATAAGTAATACCATCCTCTTGAGTTTTGTTATATTTTACACTTTTAGTATGAGACAAAGATGGTGTTGCTGCTAGAGAAAGTATGATGACCAAGGAATACTCTGACGCTTTTCTACGGAAAGTTCTGTCAGTCATAAGAGTTATATATGCACAGAGAAGGGAATTAGTTGTATGTATGGCCAATAAAACACAAGGGAATGGCTCCTTCCATTATGATATGGGGTTGTAGTCTCATAGCCAGCCATGAACCCCATCCGTTTGTTAAGGGAATGTCTTCGTCTTATGCTTTCACGAAGATTGTTTTTGTTATCAATTTTTGCTTACGTATTCAGTAATGTATTTTCCCTGTGTTTTGTATAGAAGGCACATCAGAAATAGAACTACAGGGAACTACATTCCTTAGGGGAAATTCTAATCGATATTAATTTTCCAGACAGATTTTGTCACATTTCTTTTCTTGTTTTCTTCCTTTTTCCCTGGTTTGGGGACTCTCTGAGAAGGTGACATTCATATTTACTTGACTGGTTTTAGTAGGAACCTTGCACTTCATTCAGAAAACAAGGTCAAGGTAATTTTGTTCAAGGAATAGAAGATTCACTCCCTGTAAACTGCATCTATTTCGTTATTTCATGTATCGTCTCTCTTTTGTCAGTTGTTAATTTTCTTAGCTGGAAGGTTGCAAGGAATTCATTCGGGTGTTCCTGTAATCTTATTTATATTTATGAGTAGCATTCCAGATAATGAAAATTTTTTACCCCTTATGTCAAAATGTTTCTGTTAAAAGAAATATTCAGTTTACTAGGTCTAATTGTTCAGTCTTCCACACGTGTTTACCAGCTTCTTTTTAATCTGTAGTATTCGGTCTGATTATTATTTCAGAAGCTATTAATAATGTTTTTGCTGCATATTTTCTTTATTTTTCAGAACATTGCATTTATGCTCTTTCTTTTGAACCGGCAAGATTATTCACAGAATGACAAATATATAATCAATACAACAGATTTGGTACCTTAAATTTTTCGTAATTTTTTTGCTTCCACAATTATAATGGTCCCTTCGTACGCTGTTGTATAATATTAACTTTATATTTCTAATCTCATTTGTTGTCAAAGAACATTTAAAATTCGATAAACAATAGTTTTGGATTACAGCTTACTAATGGGCCACGAAAGTTGAAACAGTCATCAAAATCAACTGACTGCAAACGACGGAAGTCCATCATTGGAGGATTTCGAGATGCTATAAGTTGCTTACTCATGGTGAAAAAAAAAATCAAGAGTGAGTTAGTAGTATGTTCATTATAATTTAATTACATAAAATCATCGGTTAAAATTTACAGCTTGTTTAGGTAAACGCCCAGAATAAACAGCGTGAAGGAATAAGAGTAACATAAGTAAAGCGAGGAGAGGGAAGAAAACAAAATAATAAAATGCAGTTCCATTCACGTTGCCAAGTACTGTATGTAAAGAAGACTGGTATCGTAGGATTTTGAGAATATGGAAAGAAGGCATTAAGAAATTGAGAAAATAGTGGATGTTTTTGTAGGATTTTGAGAAAATGGCCTGGAAGCTTTCGTAAGAGCTGCAGAAATTATTGCGATGTTCCCTGGATCTTTAAGACCAAGAGATTCTAGGCTATACTCGTATATGTAGATGTTAATGTGGATTTCTTTTTTATAGAATTTTGGGACATTTTTAAGCATAATGTTTGAACTGTATTCTTTTATAGCAAGAAATATGTATTTGAAAAGATATTTTAATACTTTTACTTTTATAGTATGTAAGTATCACAGGATAATAACAAGCATATTATTATCAGTTCCAATTGCTTTCATATTTATTAAAATGAAAACTCTTATTACTGATCTTCTGCCTCTCATTTTCCTGTACATCTGTAATTTTTTGAGCATTTAAGATCTGTATGCACATACTACGAATGTTGTCTGTAAAGTATTGCTGATACCATGCTAGTAAACTGGTATTCGAATATTAATAATGTTGTATGGACTGAAACTCTTATGCAATAGCATCTTTTTATTTTGAATCTAATGCCGTCATGGATAAACATTGAACAGGGGCAACAAGTTTTTATCTGAATATCTGACACGGTACTTTTTTGTTATTTATTTTGTGTCGTGGCCGTGTTGGGGGGTCATAAAGAGGAAGAATGGAATGCCAGTTTTGTATTTATTGAAATTTGGCACCTTGGAAACAACAGTTTTTTAATTTTTTTATGATAAGAATTTTTTATATATACCAAGGTGTTCCTTATGTTGAATTTTTTTCTGACTTATTTACTACAGCTTTGTTCTCGCATGTTTGATTTAGTTCCGTTTCAGTGGAATTTGGGTTACTACTAGTAAGCAGGTTTACAGTTCACTTCCCCTTCTCTTTGCCATAAACTTTTTGGTAAAAGAAACTGTTCTGTTTGGACGATTGAGCAAATTTTATCATTTATTTTCCCGTATAAAATGTTTTGTTCCTCTTTTCTTTCATAATTTCCATTTTTGTATTTAGATTGCCCTTGACTTGTATGTATGCCTGTTCGAACTGCAACTCTAACCCTATTCTTTTGCAGTTTTTATAATTCCTATTCCTTTCGCGTTTGAATTTTTTGTTTTATACTTGAAAGCTACTGTATGTCGCCTCCTGCGGTTCCTCCCACCTTCCCCACATTAATGTCTTCTGTCGCCTGAAACTTGCTGCTTGGAACACCGTTCGTTTATTAAGGACCCTGGCTCCTTTTCATCTTTTTCACTAAACGTTGAGAGAGCTTTTTTTGTGAATGGAATTGAGAAAATGAAAGAGAAGAGGTGAGGAAAAAGAATGGTAAGAGCGAGTTATGAAGAAGAACTGTGCGTGTTACCTTTGCAAAAAATAACATCTCTGATGCTAGCCAAGAGATGAAATAATGTGGGTGCCAAGTTTATCTGAAAACTGTCCTTAATGTCAGTGTTACCTTTAGCCCCATAAACCTGTCTTGTGTAAAAGGACTTACTTAAGTACTCTGTGAGGTGTGCGCCCTGAATTATAGGGACAGGTACAGAGTCAACTACAGTGGAATTTCATAGGGAGACTTAGAGGAAAACACGAAAAAAATATAGACACATTGCTTTATACAGGAAAATGAAACCTAAAAAACATTAGTTGCAGCAGAAGAAGCAACAGCTGGAAAACCCTTCTTTGAAAAAATGGACAGTGAAATTCAAAATGAGTTGGCGATGGTTGACGCTAAAGGGCAGGGAAACGAGTTCCTATCCTGACAAGATTTGGTGTGCAGAGAACACAAGTCAGCTTGCTGTGACGTCTCTTTAGTCTGTGCGTAGAACCGTTGCCATCAAGGTTGTCATCATAGTTAGATTCAGCCCCTGGAGTTGAAGTCTTAGTGAAAGATATATATATATATATATATATATATATATATATATATATATATATATATATATATATATATATATATATATATATATATATATATATATATATATATATATATATATATATATATATATATATATATATATATATATATATATATATATATATATATATATATATATATATATATATATATATATATATATATATATATATATATATATATATATATATATATATATATATATATATATATATATATATATATATATATATATATATATATATATATATATATATATACACACACACGCACATATATATGGCTTATGGATAATCATCCGAAATAGGTGCTTTCACAAGGATAGTGCCTCGAAACAAGTAACAATCGGCGTGAACCCGATTTGAAATGAAAGTTAACATGACAATAAAGCTCTACACAGACAGGTTTCGAGAAGAAAAATGTCGGTAGGGAAACAGAAATTTTTGTGGCAAGTGTTTGGCAACATTCAGAATCATTAAGGTCATTACCATTTCTGGCAGAGTTCAAAACCCCAGTGTGGTGTAAATCTAAACTTTGAGGTTAAGGAGAAATCGGTACCAGAATTCTGATTATTTGTATATTTATGCAAGAAGTTAAAAAATAATAATGATTTTGACAATACTTAAAATCTGAAACGGATATGAATTCCTTATCAATGTCAGTTAAATTTTTTCATAAATTGGCATTCAGAATTGATTTCCTCATTAATTAATACTTACCACATTCAGGAATTTATAATAAACTTAGAGTCGTGTAAGATCTTCGAAATAACTAATGCATAATTCCAAGCTGATCTAAAGATTCGAAATGACTGGATGCAAGGAACACATAAAGTAATAGGTCTTCTTTTATAGAAACCGATGACCCAGTTCCCAAAGGCAGCAACCTAGTTCTGTAACTTGATTTTTTTTATATTTTTGCTCTAGGTAATAGTGACGTCTCCACAAATTCTGGCTACGTCTGACATCGAGCTCCGAGTGAATGACGACAACAACTTCGGCATCGACAGGAGTGGCGTCCTGTACAACACGAGACCTCTCGACTATGAGCAAACCAATGGATATTATCTGCTGAAAATCACCGCTGAGTATCAAGGTTTGTGTTCGAAGCTGATGCCATTTATTGCTTTAGCCTCTTCTCTCTTCTCTCTCTCTCTCTCTCTCTCTCTCTCTCTCTCTCTCTCTCTCTCTCTCTCTCTCTATATATATATATATATATATATATATATATATATATATATATATATGTGTGTGTGTGTGTGTGTGTGTGTGTGTGTGTGTGTGTGTGTGTGTATATACACACACACCTGTAGGAACAACCAAATCTTATTTTTATGAAATATCACACTAGAAGACATTAAATTACAAACATTGAAATTCTGTGATTCCTTGTCACATAAAACATCACAGGGTGCACAGACATGCATTACTCCTTAATTTAGGATTAGTTCAAATGCTGACTGCAGCCATTGTTGAAGATAAAAGCATCATTTAATATACCTGAAGATTCATGGGGTCCAGGTAAAGGGGAAACGATCTTGAGAAAAACTGCTTTGAAGACGAGTATGCCATATCTTAATACATACTATCATACGTGCTGAATATCTCCATATATATATATATATATATATATATATATATATATATATATATATATATATATATATATGTATATATATATATATATATATATATATATATATATATATATATATATATATATATAAGGTATATTGATAGTGTATTTTTCCCAGTGTTGTTATAATTTTTCTGTACACAAGAGTTTTTACACGTATTTAATAATAATAGTTGTTAAAATATCATTAGTGTTATTTAATAAGTGTCTATTTGAATTAATAAAGTAATAGCATAATTTAGAATCTTTTAAGTAACTTAATAGCGTGGTTCAGAGATTACGTCATATACTTTTTTTATGACTGTATCGTGAGATGGGGCTGTCACGGGATTTCTTTTGTTTTGATTCGAGCGATAAGTCACATCAACAGACGAGATAAGAGAAGGGCTCTTGGCCAAGCAAGGATTTTCTTGTTAGAATCACGAGTTGAATGATCCCGTAGTCTTGCGTGCTTCTGAACATGTATTGTTCTGTTTTAGTCAAGGCAGTATTGCACAGCATTGCATATCATCCATTTGTCTCGGAGGAGAAAGAGGAGAGCACACGGAAGTAATGTCATTTAAACTCTGATCACTTATTGTCCGCCTTTTGTTTTCTTGTAAAGAAATTCTGATTCTAGAGATCTTTTTGTGCTCTCTCTCTCTCTCTCTCTCTCTCTCTCTCTCGCTCTCTCTCTCTCTCTCTCTCTCTCAGAACCAATTAGTAAAATTCGAAAGTAATGTAAATTGTTTTTATGCTGGTCACTATTAGTTGATTGTGAAATCTTTCATTTAGCTTGTGAAATTGAACAGGCATTTGTGAAAGACCGTAACAGTGCCTTGAAAGGAACAAGGTATTTTGTGAAATACAGCTGCAGCTAATAAGGTATTTGTATTTGTAAAAACCAAGGTTTTTGATTTTTGTGAGTGCTATTTAAATTGATTTATAGTGGTGTTTAAATCAATTTATCTTTTGTAAGGGATTTATTAAATTTTACAATTTTCATTATTTTGTGTTTGTACAGTACATTCTTATGGTGTTTTCAAATTATTTACTTAGTTTTCTTTCACATCTTAGTATTTCTTAATGGTTGAACTTTTGCTTATATAATTTTGTTTCACATTTTAACAATTGCGGTGATTCAATTTTTTTTTCATATCTAAGTTCAAGGATTAATTAAGATTGTGGTTCCAAGTAATAGTAATATTTCTTCAAAGTAAAATTGGGAATTTTGATTTATTAATTTTGACTTAAGAATATTTTTTTTTTTGTATTTAAAGTTTTTACAATAGTGTTTCATTTATTGACCATCAGTGGTAGGAATAACTTTGTAAATAAAGCAGAAAGATGATAACTTTGTTCCTTCAGTTTTTTTGAAGCGACTCGAATTGTGGAGAAATGTTTACAATTATTTATCGATTTATTGAGTGATACTCTTTGAAATACTTAGTGTATTTAAATATTGATACCTCACATTGTTGGTAAGTTTTTTAAGGGATCACTGTTGCCTTTAGAGTATTCAGTAGTTTTTTTTTTATATATACGAGAGTTCAGGTATCTTGCTGTAAATGAGGTAAGTTTTGAATTTTATGATTAGTAAAATATACTCATATATTTCTCAAAATATTAGTTTGAAGTGGCATATCATTATATTTATTTTTATGCATGCCATAACACATTAAATAATATCTTTCAGTTGATAATGAGAATAATTTCATTCTAAAGTCGCCCTAAGCATATGCATGTGTAATGAATGGGATTTTTATGTCTAGTGTTATGCACTACATAATTCAATTTTATTAACTGTGCACGAGTAGAAACTCAGAAATTACACACACTGATGGAACCTATTGTCTTTCATATAGTTGCGATAGTGAAAAGCGATTTATTGCGAGAGCATAATAGCGTTGTTTTCTTCAGCTAGAGTTGACAGTTTTTCACCATTGACAAAACTCTACTGTGTGTGTTTCATGTGTCCTGTGCGCAGCTTTAGAATATGTTTTATAAGAATTAATAGACTGCCACTTGCCTAGCGCTGGGATTCATCAACACTTCAACGGAGTGCGATTTTTTCGAATGGCGAATATGTTGTATTGAATACGCACTGGATGGTTCGAGTTCCGGATGAAATAGCTTATTCAGAACTGATATTGTTTCGAAAATGTTTTGTTATGGGGTCCCTTCGTAGTAGTTTTTTCGGGTTTTGTTTCGGCAAATGACGAAATCGTTGCAGTTGCCAGTGAACACAAGGCATAGAGAGGTGTTCTGAAAACGTGTTTGTATGTTTTTTGTTGGCGGTTGTTTTTTGGACTGCGGTTCTCATTTGGATCAGATCGAGGGTCACGACATTTTTCTTTTTATTTACGTCAAAGTAACAAAGGGAGTTCACGTTTTGAAATTTGCACAGAATCCCGCTGAATAAAAAAAAGTAATGACAACACGTCTATTTACTTTGCGAGTTTCATACCTAGATATATTATAGGCAATAGTTTAATCGCATTCAGTGCTTATGGGAAGCATTAAAATGATTTGATGGAACCTCTCTACCATATAAGCGAATCAGTTTATGAGGTTAACCATTCAGTTACTGCTTTGCTCAGATTATTGCTTGGGTTTTCAAGTCCACAGTAGTCACCTTTTTAAGGCGTATATCATTTCATTTCGATACACAGGAGGTAATTTAGTTATGGAAGGATTTCGAATGATCAGCAGAAGAGGAACCCACACTGCTCCGTTGACTTTGTTTTCGGCTTTTACGAAAACAGCGCCCTCTTATGTAACGTGCATAAATGTCATAGAAATTTCGTCCTAGATATCATCTTAGTTATAATACAACACATGTAGGGTATACATCACAAAGGGACTTTAACATTCCTTTTCCTTCCTATTGTTTGTCCTATTTTGAACATTCGTTTTCCTTCATAATGTTTGTCCTGTTTTACAAGAATATCCCCGATATTCCACATGAAACAGAGATGAAGGATATGATTTAAATTAATATATTTTGAACCTTTTGTTTTTTTTAATTCTCCTGCAATGAATGCGCTTACGCTCGTTTCACTTTCTACTATTTTCATCAAAAAGATAAAAACTTACAGGAGTGAAGGGTGAATGATGATAAGGGATTATATGAGTAAGACTTTTTATGATAACAGAAAAGAAACTTACAACACAAAAAACTACTTGTACTTCCATATTGCGGTAACTCCCAAGATATTACCATTTACTTAAAAATTTGGAGGTAACATAGCGTATGCTCAGGTGAGCTATTTACATGTTACTAAAACAACCATACAGTCGACTAGGCAGGTACAAAAAAACGACACTTTACTCCAGTAATATATTACTATGAAACATTGTATAGTTCATTTCCATCCTATTTCTTCCCACCTATTAAGGTCAGAATCTTTAGGTTTCCAGCTATTAGTATCTTCTGTTGTATCCCTCTAATGTTTGTTGTAAACCTCTAGCTCTGTGTATCAATCCCGAAGAAGATATGTTAAATATGAAGACAAAACCGATCTGGATTTACGCCCAGTGTTTCAATTTTTCCCGGAATATATAAAGCTGTACCCTGGGAAAATTGAAAATCGAAACACTAGTTTGTAAATCCTTTTCACATATCTATATATATATATATATAAAGCTATACCCTGGGAAAATTGAAAATCGAAACACTGGTTGTAAATCCTATATATATATATATATATATCGGTTTTGTCTTCATATGTATATATATATAATAAATATATATATATATATATATATATATATATATATATATATATATATATATATATATATATATATATATATATATATATATATACATAGTATATATATATATAATAAATATACACACATATATATAATATATATATATATATATATATATATATATATATATATATATATATATAGTGCGGTGTGATTTAACATGATCGTTGTTTAGTATCTATGTCCCTTCTTTCTGCAGGTGACCACAGAAGCAACCCTTTTGAGAGAGAATAACAGGCAAAGCAACAGCCAGAATCTACATCATAGACACTCCAGAACCGCCTCGTTTCGAGTCTGACCACTACTTTTTCTCTGTACCGGAATTGGCTTCCACCGGTAAGTCATTTTCTGACTTTCTCTATCTATGTAAGTGCTAAAAGATACATGGCTTGTTGTAGACTAATCAGGAAGCCATCTTACATTGAAAATTTCCATGAAATCGAAGGCAGCAGAGAAGAAAAATTAAGGAGAAGGTCAGTGAGTAACAATAAAATGTAAGGAAAATGTTCAGAAAAGATACGAATTCTGGTAGGCTGGAGGAAAACGTTTCGTGTCCTAAGCCCTTTCAATCCTTCTTATCGCAGAAACTTTTATAAGAGGCAGTACTGAAAATGAATTATGCCGAAAAAAAGGAGAATGAAGTGTGAATAAAATGTTAGTAGG